>NC_074675.1:26779269-26866769 GCF_029448725.1 Salvelinus fontinalis | reverse complement strand
AGCTCATGACTGGAGGGCAGCTAATGACTGGCGGGCAGCTCATGACTGGCGGGCGGCTCATGACTGGAAGGCGGCTCATGACTGGAAGGCGGCTCATGACTGGAGGGCAGCTCATGACTGGAGGGCAGCTCATGACTGAAGGGCAGCTCATGACTGGAGGGCAGCTCATGACTGGAGGGCAGCTAATGACTGGCGGGCAGCTCCTGACTGGCGGGCGGCTCATGACTGGAAGGCGGCTCATGAGTTTGCCTGCCTGCCTGCCTGCCTGCCTGCCTGCCTGCCTGCCTGCCTGCCTGCCTGCCTGCCTGCTATGCTCCTTCAGACGGGAGTAGTTTGGCTAATGACAAAGTAAGTGGTGAAGAAAGACTTACCTACATATGCATTGGGATTCTACTGTATATACAGCAGCCTACAGACTACATACACACTGAGTGAAAGGTCCGTACATGCTTCAGCTCCCTGGTGTATCTAACCTCCTACATAGTAGCTCTGTATCACCATTCAGAGGATTTATGTTGAGAGCGGAGGCAGTTCCTACACTCTCAATCCCCTTGGCCCTATTTAATATAAAGCTGTGTGTGTGTGTGTGTGTGTGTGTGTGTGTGTGTGTGTGTGTGTGTGTGTGTGTGTGTGTGTGTGTGTGTGTGTGTGTGTGTGTGTGTGTGTGTGTGTGTGTGTGTGTGTGTGTGTGTGTGGGTGTGTGTGTGTGGGTGTGTGTGTGTGGGTGTGTGGGTGTATGTGTGAAATAGATATTATACAGTTCTAGACAGAGATGGTCATCCCACACACCTCATTGTCAGATAGCTAATCTTAGCTGCAAATAATCCTAAAATAGTCCTCATTGCAGCATGATGTCCATAACCATAGCCCTGCATCATGCTATTCATATCCTGTACTTCATGGTGAAGGGGGTAACCATTATTTCATATAATTTTTTTGGTGTATCGTCTCACTTTGGAGAAGCACCTTCTACACCTCTACAGGCTTGTTTTTCTCACTGACACATCCTCAGAATACCAATGCTGTGACTTTGACATGATTATTGTAATGCAGTTTGCGTAGGATATGAGTGTGTGTGTGTGTGTGTGTGTGTGTGTGTGTGTGTGTGTGTGTGTGTGTGTGTGTGTGTGTGTGTGTGTGTGTGTGTGTGTGTGTGTTTGCATGTGTGTGAGAGAGTGAGAGCGATAGAGAGAGAGACTACTGTCATTGTCTGGGCCTAAACCACACAAAAACAACTAATAGACAATATGGAACACAAAGCTTTTACTATCTCATCCTGGAATATACAAGGTCTGAGGTCATCTGCCTTTGGTCTAAAGAGCAGGAACCCAGACTTCATCAAAGAAATTGGAAATACAGACATTGTCATCCTACAAGAAACATTGTATAAAGAAGATGGACCCACTGGTTGCCCTCTAGGTTACAAAGAGCTGGTAGTCCCATCCACCAGACTACCAGGTGTGAAACAGGGAAGAGACTCATGGGGTATGCTAATTTGGTATAGAGCACTCTATTAATTTAGTCAAAACAGGAACATTTTACATCTGGCTAGAAATTAATAAGGAAATTATCTCAACAGAGAAACATTTCTTCATGTGTGCTACCTATATCCCCCCAATATAATCCCCATACTTTAACTATGACAGCTTCTCCATCCTAGAGGGGAAGATCAACCATTTCCAGGCCCAGGGACATGTACTAGTCTGTGGCGACCTAAATGCCAGAACTGGACAAGAACCTGACATCCTCAGCACACAGGGGGACAAACCTCTACCCGGAGGCGACAACATTCCCTCCCCCATATGCCCCACTAGACAAAACTACGACAACATAACCAACAAAAACGGGTCACAACTCCTGCCGCTCTGTCGGACTCTGGGTATGTACATAGTCAATGGTAGGCTTCGAGGGGACTCCTATGGTAGGTACACATATAGCTCATCTCTTGGCAGTAGTACTGTAGACTACTTTATCACTGACCTCAACCCAGAGTCTCTTAGAGAGTTCACAGTCAGTCCACTGACACCCCTATCAGATCACAGCAAAATTACACTCTACTTGAAAAGAGCTTTGCTCAATCATGAGGTATCAAAGCCAAAGGAGCTGAATAATATTAAGAAATGCTATAGATGGAAGGTGAGTAGTGTGGAAATCTACCAAAAAACAATTAGGCAACAACAAATTCAACCCCTTCTAGACAATTTCCTGGACAAAATGTTTCATTGTGTAAACCCGGCAGTAGAAAACCTAAACAGTATATTTGACCTCTCAGCTTCCCTATGAAATCAAAACATTTCAAGCAGACAACCTAAGAAAAATACAACAATGACAAATGGTTTGATGAATGTAAAAACCTAAGAAAGAAATGGAGAAACCTATCCAACCAAAAACATAGAAACCCAGAAAACCTGAGCCTACAGCTTCACTATGGTGAATCAATAAAATAATACAGAAATACACTACGGAAAAAGAAGGAACAACATGTCAGAAATCAGCTCAATGTAATTGAAGAATCTAACCACTTCTGGGAAAATTGGAAAACTCTAAACAAGCAACAATACAAATAGTTTCTATCCAAAACGGAGATGTACTGTATGGATAAACCACTTCTCCAATCTTTTTGGCTCTATAACAAAGAACAAAGAGCAAACTAGCAAAAACACATACAGGATCAAATACAAATCTTAGAATCAACTATTAAAGACTACCAGAACATTGAACTTCTCCAATTACATTGAATGAACTACAGGACAAAATACAAACCCTCCAACCCAAAAAAGCCTGTGGTGTTGATGGTATCCTAAATGAAATTATAAAATATACAGCCCACAAATTCCAATTGGCTATACTTAAACTATTTAACATCATTCTTAGCTATGGCATCTTCCCCAATATGTGGAACCAAGGACTGATCACCCCAATCCACAAAAGTGTAGATAAATTTGACCCCAACACCAACCCTGGGAGATTCCTCTGCATTATCATTAACAGCAGACTCGTACATTTCCTCAGCAAACACAATGTACTGAGCAATTGTCAAATTGTCTTTTTACCAAATTACTATACAAAAGACCACGTATTCACCCTGCACACCTTAATTGACAAACAAAAGAAACCAAAGGCAAAGTCTTCTCATGCTTTGTTGATTAAAAAAAATATTTTGACTCAATTTGGCACGAGGGCTTGCTATACAAATTGATGGAAAGTGGTGTTGGGGAAAACATATGACATTATAAAATCCATGTACACAAACAAGTGTGCAGTTAATATTGGCAAGAAACACACACATTTCTTTCTACAGGGCCGGGGGATGAGACAGGGATGCAGCTTAAGCCCCACCCTCTTCAACATATATATCAACAAATTTGCGAGGGGACTAAAACAGTCTGCAGCACCCGGCCTCATCCTACTAGAATCTGAAGTCAATGTCCACTGTTTGCTGATGATCTGGTGTTTCTGTCCCCAACCAAGGAGGGCCAACAGCAGCACCTAGATCTTCTGCACATATTTCCCTCAGATTACACAGATCCACAAAGAATTCGAAAAAATCAAATCCAATTTTGATAAACTCCCATTTCTATTGGGTGAAATACCACAGTGTGCCATCACAGCAGCAATATTTGTGACCTGTTGCCACAAGAAAAAAAAAACAATGAAGAACAAACACCATTGTAAATAGGCCTCACTCCCCCCTATCTGAGATATCTACTGCAGCCCTCATCCTCCACATACAACACCCGTTCTGCCAGTCACATTCTGTTAAAGGTCCGCGAAGCACACACATCCCTGGGTCGCTCCTCTTTTCAGTTCGCTGCAGCTAGCGACTGGAATGAGCTGCAACAAACACTCAAACTGGACAGTTTTATCTCAATCTCTTCATTCAAAGACTTAATCATGGACACTCTTACTGACAGTTGTGGCTACTTTGTGTGATGTATTGTTGTCTCTACCTTCTGGACCTTTGTGCTGTTGACTGTGCCCAATAATGTTTGTACCATGTTTTGTCCTGCTATTGTGTTGTCATGTGTTACTGCCTTGTTATGTTGTCTTAGGTCTCTCTTTATGTAGTGTTGTGTTGTCTCCCTTGTTGTGATGTGTATTTAGTCCTATATTTATATATATATTTTTTATATATAAATCCCAGCCCCCGTCCCTGCAGGCATTTTGCCTTTTGGTAGGCATTGTAAATAAGAATTTGTTCTTAACTGACTTGCCTAGTTAAATAAAGGTAAACAAATAAAACAAATATACAACCTATATTTAGGTTTATTTATTTTCCCTTTCGTACTTTAACTATTTGCACATCATTACAACACTGTATATACATAATATGACATTTGAAATGTCTTTATTCTTTTGGTACTTTTGTAAGTGTATTGTTTACTGTTAATTTTTTATTGTTTATTTCACTTTTGTTTACTATCTATTTCACTTCCTTTGGCAATGTCAACATATGTTTCCCATGCCAATAAAAGCCCTTAAATTGAAATTGAATTGAGAGAGAGATTGAGAGAAAGAGAGAGGAGCATGACACTATTGGATTCCTCATCGAACCCTGTGCTGCATGTCTGATCTAAGAGCTGCAGGCTGTGTGTATGTGTGTGTGTTTGTATCACACACACACTAATTCAATGTGTGAGCAGTGAGCGGTGGTTCAGCCTGAGCAGAATGCTAATATAACACTGTGTCTGGGACTCGAATACACTCAGGCTTTCAGGCTTGGATTCTCAGACGTTAAATCGTAAAAACCTCAGTGTTGACAATACCAGATATACAGGTTTCTCTTGAAAAATAGATTTTATCTCAATGAGAATAACAGGTATAATTAAAGGTTAACTAAAAATAAATAAAAAAGACTATGGAATATACTGTATAACACATACGAGCATGATGGGGTTATGGTAAACTCTCTGCTAGTTGGTGAACAATTCATTATTTGACAGTATTTTATCTATGATAAGTATAACATGATAAAGTGAAGCCATTTTACTGTAATTAAATGGTTGCTGTGGTGAATGTTAACGTGATGTACAGTAGGCTGCTACGTCATGTGGGAGGCTTGAGAGGAATTAAAGCATCTCAAAGCGGTAAATACATTTTAATTCATATATTTAGGTTTAAAATTGCCCCTGTTTCAGCCCCTTGTGAACATAAATAATCAGTATGTGCATTTCGTAACCTTTTCAATGTTAAGCGCTTTGTAAACAAGCACGAATCTCCGTTTAGAGGATTCGGGGAGAAAATGTCAACAACAGGTCATGAATATTCCTCAATCTGACTGTAAACATCTGTTGGCACTAAGAGGTCCCTTACCTGAGGCCCTGATGCAGTGTGTGTGTGTGTGAGAGAGAGAGAAGGGAGAGCGGCAGAGAGGGATGGAAGAGAAAAGAGAGAAGGAGAGAGGGAAAACAAATCCTACCTTGGTCTGAAGGTGAGAGGGGCCCAGTGTGTGTGTGAGAGGGAGTTGGCCACTGCATACCAAATCACTCCTGCGACCGCCTGTCACTCTCCATCCATCATTGCATCCGTCACTCCTGGCTTCCCTCAATGGAGAGAGAGACAGAGAGAGTGGGGAGAGAGAGGGATAGGGATAGAGAGAGGAAGAGGAAGACAGAGAGGGATAGAGAGGAGGAGTGAATGGATGGTTAGGAAAACGACACCCCATCATCCTAACACCTGCATGTCAAGACACTAGAGCTGATTAACCCCACAGCACAGGTAGACACACACCCACAACCACATAGGTGAAAGGTGTGGGCACATACTGTATGTCTGGTCTCCACCGCGAGGGCAGTGTGTTGACGGGAACAGGTACTGAGTTTAACCCAAACATAACTAACCGTCTCTCGAAACTGTGATTCATGATAGAAAGAGAGACGGCATAGCACGAGACGAGACAGGTGGACGGAGTCCCTTCATCCAGAGGAATACACACACACACACACACACACACACACACACACACACACACACACACACACACACACACACACACACACACACACACACACACACACACCGTCTCAAATGTGCGTACGCGAATATGCACGGATACACACACACCCGCACGCCCCACGAGCGCACACAAACTCACGCGCTACTATCCTCGCCACAGCAGACATCCATCAGGGAAGTCAAAGTTCAGGGCTTGGGCGGGGTTGTTCACAAAAGGAACTGGCCAAACTAGCCAATAAAAATAGACGGCTTTCAAACCAACCCAATGAAGTGGGAGAGCCTTCAAATCAGACCTATCGTTACTCATACATGAGACACACCTGCTCCACAGTCACAGGATGGATGGGGACAGATGGGGAAGCAGGCTTCTTTCCCAAACCTTTTATATTCCCTGGATTGGAGTCCAGTTCTGACTTGGTATTGTTAGAATTGTATGATACTACTGCTGAATTGTTAGATATTACTGTTGGATTGTTAGGTACTACTGCTGAATTGTTAGATACTACTGCTGGATTGTGAGATAATACTGCTGAATTGTGAGATACTACTGCTGGATTGTTACATACTACTGCTGAATTATTAGATACTACTGCTAAATTCTTAGATACTACCACTGAATTATTAGATACTGCTGCTGGATTGTTAGATACTACTGTTGGATTGTTAGATACTACTGTTGGATTGTTAGATACTACTGTTGGATTGTTAGATACTACTGTTGGATTGTTAGATACTACTGTTGGATTGTTAGATACTACTGTTGGATTGTTAGATACTACTGTTGGATTGTGAGATACTACTGCTGGATTGTTAGATACTACTGCTGGATTGTTAGATACTACTGCTGGATTGTTAGATACTACTGATGAATTGTTAGATACTACAGTCACCGACCTTCTAGCCATCGCCGATCCACTTTTCATTTTCCATTGGTTTTGTCTTGTCTTCATCACACCTGGTTCCAATTCCATCAATTACATGTTGTGTATTTAACCCTCTGTTCCCCCCCATGTCCTTGTCCGTAATTGTTTGTTGTAGTGCTTGTGCATGATATGCTGGTATTTACCGGGTTTTGTTTGACCCATTTATTTTTATCCTTCTGTTTAATGTGGTTTATGGTTGTTAAACACAACCGTTGTAAATCAGTTTCTGCTCTCCTGCGCCTGACTTCTCTGCCGCCAGTAGCATCGCATTACAGTTACATACTACTGTTGGATTGTTAGATACTACTGCTGGATTGTTAGATACTACTGATGAATTGTTAGATACTACCGCTGAATTATTAGATACTACTGCTGGATTGTTAGGTACTACTGCTGAATTGTGAGATACTACTGCTGAATTGTGAGATACTACTGCTGAATTGTGAGATACTACTGCTGAATTTTTAGATACTACTGCTGAATTGTGAGATACTACTACTGCTGAATTGTGAGATACTACTGCTGAATTGTGAGATAATACTACTGAATTGTGAGATACTACTGTTGGATTGTGAGATAATACTACTGAATTGTGAGATACTACTGTTGGATTGTTAGATACTACTGCTGAATTGTGAGATACAACTGCTGAATTGTGAGATACTACTGCTGAATTGTGAGATACTACTGCTGAATTGTGAGATACTACTGCTGAATTGTGAGATACTACTGTTGGATTGTGAGATACTACTGCTGAGTTGTGAGATACTACTGCTGAATTGTGAGATACTACTGCTGAATTGTGAGATAATACTACTGCACTGTTGGAGATAGGAACACAAGCATTTCGCTACACTCGCAATAACAACTGCTAAATATGTGTATGTGACCGATTTGATTATGAATAGCTCTAAAACACATTTGCCAAAGCAACATGTTTTTTCTCTCTCTCAAACAGAAAGCAATTTTTCCACAAATGTGTTTCTTTCAGTCTCAATTCTTGGGGTTGGAGTCGTGTGTAAACAAATCGGTTGCGAGGCACATTGCCACAAGTCTAAGGCTTTTTAACTGCTCCCACTCCTTTGAAGTCACACGTTTTCCTCATTATCCTTAATTCATGCATCAGGTTTTGGACCGCTGATCGTAGTCAGTAAAAATAAGAAACCCATCTCTAAAGCTTAGGGGTAATACAGCATGTTTAAAGTTAATGCTTGGATACAGCTACAAAGCTGTGTGTGTGTGTGTGTGTGTGTGTGTGTGTGTGTGTGTGTGTGTGTGTGTGTGTGTGTGTGTGTGTGTGTGTGTGTGTGTGTGTGTGTGTGTATGTTTATGTGTGTGTGTGTATGTTTATGTGTGTGTGTGTGTGTGTGTGTGTGTGTTTGTGTGAACTGGGCTTGGGCAAACGACAGAGAACAGGCGCAGGGACACAGAGGATTTTCAACATGAGGTCAAAACACACATCTGGGACCGTGTTTGTGTGTACATGTAGCTATGTTTGAGGCCATCACCATTTTGCCTTACAATTCCCAACAGAGTGCCTCTACAACACATCTCAAACACTCAGTTCTAAGACCTGTGTACCGCGGACATAAAACATGTCAGAAGAGAGCTCACGAGCAGTCATGTTAATCAGACACGTTTCAGACACACAGTAGATGTAGTCCTCCTTACATGATGACATAAAGATAGAGGTCGTTGCAGTATCTAACTCGGGTAAAGACCGTTCCAGTTGGTTGACGGATGGAGTCTCCGTGTTCCTCTCGATGTTAGGAAGTCTCCAGAAACCCCTTTGATCTTCCAGCCAGGCTTTCAGCAGGATCTAATGAACTATCTCAGCTTTGGGTCCGTGTAGCACTCAGATAACAGCCAGGGTATTAAGGGTATTACTCTATAATTAGTCATTAGTCTCTTGAATGTGTCATTACTGTGTTTTTCACTCCATGCTTCGCTGAGATGATCTGTCAAATGTAACACAGCAGTTGATGAGATTATTGCAGGGATTTGATTTGCGTCCAGTTAGCCCTAGAGGTGTACACACACCGACATGGAAATATACACACACACACACACACCACAGACCTAATCATTTTCTGTCTGTATTGAATCATTTGTTTCATGCTCTCCTAAGATAGCAGATAGACACTGCAACCTGGGACACACCCATCTGACCCTGTGTTTAATTAAAGAACTGCCTTTAAAGTGAATCTCTCCCACACACAGTTCTGTAAAGTATCGTTACTATCTGGGCTGCTAGTGCCATTGAATACAACATACAGCCATATCTCTCTCTCTCTCTCTCTCTCTCTCTCTCTCTCTCTCTCTCTTTCTCCCCCCACCTCTCTCTCTCTCTCTCTCTCTCTCCCCTCCTTGACACAGACCTCCAGCAGCATTGCTATCAGTCAGTCCTCTGTCCCCTCACCCTGAATAACAGTCACTTATTGGGGAATTAGTTTCCGTTCAGAGGATCGCCGAGTTCCTCCAAATTAACTTGGTGAGGCTAAGGCCCCTAGCACAGACAGACAGGATGAGACATCAACTGCAGAAATACTTTAAATTGCTCGAGTAACCTCAGATAACACCCACGTTCTATTTGCTTAAGCGAGACATATAGCCCAAGATATTGTGGTTATGATAATATCGTTGGTATTCATTGAATTCAAATTACCATATTTATGAATGTATGATCAGGCTACTAAAGTTAGGTTCTGCCCCATAATGAGGTGTGTATCCTCATATAATTGTATGTGTGTGTACTTCTCATTTCGCTCTGTAAGGTCTAACCAGGGTTTTAATTTACAATTCCTTCTGAGCACAACAAAGCTTAGTGTTGCTGGAGCAGATTCACCACACAGAGTCCCTTCTATGTACCCGGACAGCAATACCTCACAGTGCTGATAATGTAGATGAGATCTTTGGGGTCGAGATAATCAAAGCAGCAGTAAAACATTACAGTAGATACATGCAGCAATGCATCACTTTCTGGCTCTCGGGTGGGAATGCAATTTGAATTCTTCGCTCGTACCTCGGACGACACAGACAACTGTAATTACTTTATTTCAGTCCTAAAGTCATTTCCTGGACCACTCAGGCACACATGACACATATTAATGAGAGGAGACTTGATCAGCCAATCTTCCAGCTTATCAGAAATATTGTATGAGAGCCAATAAAATACAGAGGGTATCATATCAGAGCTCACAGGGACACACACATGTGGATGGTTTTGCAACCATTCCATTGGTTCCATGGCACCAAACAAGCTCAATCAAGCCCCAAATGAAGTATTATTGCAAGTCAAATTTGAGCCCAGGCCTGTTGACTAGTATGTGTAGTCTGTACATCAGCAAGCTCTCAAAGGCTAAGAACACAGAAGTTATTAGCTCCTGGTAACAGCAAAAAGGGAACCACAGCAGAGGTATAATGCCGCTGTAGTCAAGCCAGCTGAGACTCAACACACCGCCACTATGGAGGGTCACACCTCCCCCTCTCCCCAACTAATGGTGATGAGAAATCCACAGCTGCATTGTGGAGAGGAGAGTCGATTAGGCTGTGAGAGAGACACCAACAACACACATACAGATTCACCGCCAAACACTCGGGGCCAGTGTTAAAAGCATCTCGGCGTAGGAGTGCTGATCTGAGATGACTTTAACCATTTAGATCTTTATGAATAACATTACATGGAGACGCGGGACCTGAGCCTAGATCAGCACTCCTGCTCTGAGATGCTTTATGGATACGAACCCAGGACCGGATGACTTGGATCCACTAATCCGCTATTAGGTCATACATGCTAAAGGTTGGATACACAAGTCTAATAGGTGGATCGCTACCTCAGATGATTGTGACTTCCGCTTTGAATGACTGTATTCCCTGTACAAAATCTTTAACACAGAATGAAATATCATTGATTCTATAGCGCCAGGGGAACCACTGAGAGAACATCTTAAATTAAATGCAGACGCTTGTCAAGACGTTTTGGGTCGATGGATGAATTTTAATGTTTGACTCCAGAGGGTCGATGCTTAACTCTTCCTCCCTTTGAAGAAGATTTACCTTGCATTTCATATTTCCAATGCATCTGAATATGGCTTTGGCTCTAATTTTCCCAAACATTACACTTGCAACAACCTACAGGCCAGTGGCAGGCACAATTTCTATCGTTTAAGAAAACAAAAAATGTGCAGAACATTGTGAAATTGTGCATGACTAATACAATTTCCCCTGATAGCTGGTTAATGCGAGGTAAAAAGCTACAGTATAAAAAGTGACATCAGTTGCAGAAAACCTCTCTTTTCTTCTCAGTCTCTTATTTTCCAGCTCATTTGGCCCTCGACATTGATCTTTCCGCAGTCTATTAATCCAGAGAAACGCTTTAGGTCTGACACACAAAGACACTTGCTGAGCTCCTCAGGCAGGACAGGATTCCCTCACAAGTAGTTTCTTAAACTACTTTGCTGCTTGAGTGTAGTCACGCGCACTGGTTTTCTCAAGTATGAACTACATAGTCGTTGTTTTGAGTAACAGCCTCAAAACAAGTCAGCCGATGACTGGCTGGGTGCTCTTCACATGGAACACTCCTGAGTAAAAACAGGATAAAATAGAGAGGGGAGAGGTGAAGGAGCAGGAGAGGGGAGGGAGGACAAGAGGGAGGGAGAGAGAGAAATATATGTTGTTTCAGTTTTTGAAAGGGTGAGGGCAGAGTGGTGTTGGAGAGTTGTAGAAAAGAAACATGTCATCAATACTGAAAACAGAGGAGAGGTCTGCAGAAGCACAGATTGACAATAAGAGATAACAGACCTCTTCTTTCTTCCTCTCTCCTGTACTAAACAGGGAACCAGACCACGGTCAGAGGAGGGGAGAGGGGAGCATGGTTACAGCCAGAGATTGACTGCATATCATGGGCTGCCCTTAGATCCTCACACACACACACACACACACACACACACACACACACACACACACACACACACACACACACACACACACACACACACACACACACACACACACACACACACACACACACACACACACACACACACACACACACACACACACACACACACACGCGCGCGCGCGCGCGCGCGCACGCACACGCGGACAGACACACACACGAGGACAGACATAAACATATCCTTTTTAGTGTTCCATGGCTGGGTGGATATGTCGGTAAGCAACGACAGTATCCTGAGGTATCCTGTATGTCTATGCAAGCATGCATAGACATACGCACCTTATCTCACACTCCCACTGTCCTCGGGAGGGATAAGCAAACCTGCATACCGATGGGGCAGCGAGAGGCCCTGATTGACACACACACACACAGGATACCGCAGATACTGTCGGCATTGCTTACCAACATCTATCTCCACCCAGCCAATACCAAGAAGGAATATGTTTGTGTCTGTCCGTACATGCATATGTGCATGTGTGTGTGTGTGCGTGCAGTTGGTGTGCATATGTGTGTTGTGTGGACTGATTAGAGTGCATTCGATAGAGCACACTATCCACATACGTCCACGTGTGCGCGCACGTGCGTGTGTTTACTAGGGATTGAAGATAACTGGGCAGTGGAGATAACAAGGCTGATTAAGATGCGTAATCATTTAATTTCCATGTTTGTCTCCCAAGGCAACGTGTAGATGTCTTTATAGACGCCTAATCTCTAGAGATGAATAAAACATGGCATCTTAGAAGGTGTGAATCTGGTGTAATGTGAGTAATGGGCTACGAGTGTAGCTGTGGGCTGTATTGTCCCGGGTGGCAGTTGATGAGACACCACAGGAAACCACTGAGGCAGAACGCTCAACACTCTTCAAGACCCCTGGGTGAGAACAGAATATGGTGAAGCTAACCTGATGTTCCTAATTAGTTGCGAAAGCAATGCTATTTCTCAATGTTTAGAGGCAACTTCCACCTGAGATTAAGACCAGCCCACACAGTGTTCTCCAGTCCAAGGCCTTGTGTTGCTGCTAATTTGCATGCCCCTGAACTCCTGCCGTGACTTCCCTTTACCCTGCAATCCCTCTCCTACCCCCTCATGTACTGCTTTATATCTCTCCTTATCCGCCCTCCTATATCCCCTTCTCTCTCTCCCTGCTCTGTAAAGTAACATGTTGGATCAATGGGGCTTTTAGCCTGGGAGGCTGGAGAAGAAACGGTCCCGTTTTGCATGAGCCCATCTGTGGGAACTGGAATAGGGCAGTTTAGCCCCTTCACAGGCCATAACACCCCCCTCCACTCCTCTTCTATTTCTCTTAGCTTACTTTGGGGCCAGGCCCATCAAGCAGACTGGCGATTTACACCTTTGTGTTTACCTCCATCCCTCTCTCTATCCCTGTAACACATCTCCCTCCCTTCCTCCAGCCTCTATCTACAGTACACACACACACACACACACACACACACACACACACACACACACACACACACACACACACACACACACACACACACACACACACACACACACACACACACACACACACACACACACACACACACACACCCCGATCCTGCCTCTGTTATTTGCATACAGCTTCGCCATGAGGTGAGAGTCAAACACTTCCTCAAACGGCCACGCCAGTATTTCAGCTTCACATTACACTGCTATACAGTCATATCTGAACTGACCAACGGTGGATGACTTGGGTGTTACAGGCATAGAATTAGAATGACTATGATTATAGAGCTATAGCTAGAGAGACGTAGGGTGCGTTTGTAATGTTCTTTGGCCATCTACTCTGATTTCAGAGCACTCTCGTCTGAGTGTGCCAGAGTGCAGAATAACTGATGAATTTACGAACGCTTAACACCCGTTGAATATGGCCGGTGTCAGTAAATGTCGGCATGAAAGCTTAAATTGTTGCCAGCAGCACAGCACTGGATAACATGAAAACAGCCTAACCAGCTCTGCTAGGGAGAGTAAAATGGTCAGAGTGAGGTGTTCTCTCATTTGTGTCTGGAAGTAGCTAGCCAACGTTAGCCAGGTGCTTGGGTGCTTGACTGCCGTTGTGAGGTCAGAATGCTTGGATCAACCCTACTCCTCGGCCAGAGCGTCCGAGGCGAAACGCGAAACGCTCTGAACTTATGAAAGGACAATATCAGAACGCTCTGAATTTACGAACGCACAGAGTGCACTCTGAGCGCACTCCAGATTGAATTTTACGAACACACCCATAGATGATAACCTTGGTGTTCCCGTGTATTGTCGTTCAATGCTAAAAAAATAGTGTGCTTGAATAGTAATGTAAGCTGATGAGGAAAACATTCCCACAGAAGGGTAAGTGAATGACAGCCCTAGAGGGAATATGTGTTGGGAATGTTGAATCACCTAAAAGACACTTTAACCTGTTCCAAATGGATTGTGAATTCCTTCGTGAATTCCTTGGCAACTCCTATACACACACATTGTGCAGATCCATAACACCACGCACGCACGCACACGGACGCACACGGACACACACCCCACACACACACTACTACTGCTCTGCGCTAAGCCATTACTCCCTAATCAATCCGGTGGTATAGAGCATCTGGCTCTAACATGATTCATATCAGACAGAGCAGGCTGAACAGCTGCTGAGGAAAGCAGAGAACGAGAGAGAGAAACATTGCTAATCATTCTCACTGTAATTGGCTTTTCCTAATGGTTTTGTTGTTGGAAATATTTACAGCAGAAAAACACACTGCTGCAGTTTTAAATCAGCACTGATACACGTTAGCATGGATGTGTTTGTGTGGTTTGTATCAAATTAAATACAATTGTATTTGTCACATGCACCGAATACAACAGGTGTAGACCTTACAGTGAAATGTTCACTTACAATCCTTTAACCAACAATGCAGTTTTAAGAAAAATAAGTGAGTAACAACAAATAGTTAAAGAGCAGCAGTAAAATAACAGTAGCGAGGCTATATACAGTGCCTTGTAAAAGTATTCACCACCCTTGGCATTTTTCCTATTTTGTTGCATTACAACATGTCATTTAAATAGATTTTTATTTGGATTTCATGTAATGGACATACACAAATAGTCAAAATTGGTGAAGTGAAATTTTAAAAATAACTTGTTTCAAAAAATGTGAAAACATAAAAAACGGAAAAGTGCTATGAAGCCCCTAAATAAGATCTGGTGCAACCAATTACCTTCAGAAGTCACATAAGTAGTTAAATAAAGTGTCACATGATCTGTCACGGGATCTCAGTATATATACAACTGATCTGAAAGGCCCCAGAGTCTGCAACACCACTAAGCAAGGGGCACCACCAAGCAAGCGGCACTATGAAGACCAAGGAGCTCTCCAAACAGGTCAAGGACAAAGTTGTGGAGAAGTACAGACCAGGGTTGGGTTAAGAAAAAATATCAGAAACTTTGAACTTCGCAAAGAGCACCATTAAACCCATTATAAAAAATTGAAAGAATATGGCACCACAACAAACCTGCCAAGAGAGGGCCGCCCACCAAAACTCACGGACCAGGCAAGGAGGGCATTCATCAGAGGCAACAAAGAGACCAAAGATAACCCTGAAGGAGCTGCAAAGCTGTCCATAGGACCACCTTAAGCCTTACGCTCCACAGAGCTGGGGTTTATGGAAGAGTGGCCAGAAAAAAGGCATTGCTTAAAGAAAAAAATAAGCCAACAGGTTTGGTGTTCGCCAAAAGGCATCTGGGAGACTCCCCAAACATATGGAAGAAGGCACTCTGGTCAGATAAGACTAAAATTTTGCTTTTTGGCCATCAAGGAAAATGCTACGTCTGGCGCAAACAGAACACCTCTCATCACTCCGAGAACACCATGTTTTTCATCGGCAGGGACTGGGAAACTGGT
Organism: Salvelinus fontinalis; assembly: GCF_029448725.1. NCBI lineage: Eukaryota > Metazoa > Chordata > Actinopteri > Salmoniformes > Salmonidae > Salvelinus > Salvelinus fontinalis. The sequence goes on along the minus strand of NC_074675.1, from coordinate 26,851,057 downwards.
CAGAATTGAAGGAATGATGGATGGCACTAAATACAGGGAAATTCTTGAGGGAAACCTGTTTCAGTCTTCCAGAGATTTGAGACTAGGACAGAGGTTTACCTTCTAGCAGGACAATGACCCTAAGCATACTGCTAAAGCAACACTCGAGTGGTTTAAGGGAAAACTTTTAAATGTCTTGGAATGGCCTAGTCAAAGCCCAGACCTCAAAAATCCAATTGAGAATCTGTGGTATGACCTAAAGATTGCTGTACACCAGCGGAACCCATCCAACTTGAAGGAGCTGGAGCAGTTTTGCCTTGAAGAATGGGCAAAAATCCCAGTGGTTAGATTTGCCAAGCTTATAGAGACATACCCCAAGAGACTTGCAGCTGTAATTGCTCTACAAAGTATTGACTTTGGGGGGGGGGGGTGAATAGTTATGCAATATTTTGCATCTTCAAAGTGGTAGGCATATTGTGTAAATCAAATGATACAAACCCCCCATGAATCCATTTTAATTCCAGGTTGTAAGCCAACAAAATAGGAAAAATGCCAAGGGGGATGAATACTTTCGCAAGCCACTGTACAAGGGGTACCGGTACAGATTCAATGTGCAGGGGCAACTGTTAGTCAAGGTAATTGAGGTAATATGTACATGCAGGTACTAGAGTGGCTATGCATATGGTGCTGAAGAAGTAAACAAGTCTTGTTCTTTGTATCCAAGGAAACCGGTGTGGGTGTGGGTGTGTATGTGCTTGTGTGTGTTTGTACTGTATGACAGGCCATGTCAAATAGATCTGTCTATCACCACACATTGGTATGTTTGCTGTCCGCCTTTTGTTTGTGTTAAACACACAGTCTCGAAGAATGTACGCTCTCTGGTCGCACTCAAATAACCCCACTCTTTTCTTTGCATGACAAGATGGTGGAACTTCTGTAAGCCAAGCAGTAACGTTTCCACATCGAGGGGCGTGTGTGTGTCTCGGGAGAGACTTTGCGGTCACAGTAGTCACGTGTGGTCATGTAGACATGACAGACAGTGCCTCTAAGTGTCTAGACACCAAATATCAGGAACCTCTTTCTACAGAACTCCAGTCTTGACCCATTCCCGAGTGTGGGGGAGTTGCTTGTGCTTTGGCATAGAATACTTCATTTTAGAGTATGTTGTCATGAGCTTCAGGACAAATTACAAATGACACCCTATATTAAGTGCATGTCACGCCCTGACTTTAGTTATATTTGCTTTCTTTATTATTTGGTTAGGTCAGGGTGTGACAAGGGGTGGTTTGTTTAGTTTTTGTATTGTCTAGGGTTTTTTGTCTTGTCTAGGTTTTTTTTGTTATCTATGGGGATTTTGTATTGTCTAGGGGTTGTAGGTTTATGGTGGCCTGAGTGGGTACCCAATCAGAGACAGCTGTTTATCGTTGTCTCTGATTGGGGAGCCTATTTAGGTTGCCATTTTCCAAGTTGGTTTGGTGGGTAGTTGTCCATGTTTAGTTGCCTGTGAGCACTACGTTGGCATCACGTTTAGCTTGTTAGTTAAGTGTTCTTCGTTGAATTAAAAGATGTATTCCAATCGCGCTGCACCTTGGTCCACTCCTTTAAACGGCCGTGACAAAACTACCCACCAAAAAAGGACCAAGCAGCGTGGAGGAGAGGACTGGACATGGGAGGACATCCTGGACGGCAAGGGATCCTACACATGGGAGGAGATCCTGGCTGGAAGGGATCGCCTCCCATGGGAACAGGTGGAGGCAGCCAGGAGAGCGGCAGCAGCTGGAAAGGGGAACCAGCAGTATGAGGGAACACGGCTGGCAAGGAAGCCTGAGAGGCAGCCCCCCCCCAAAAAATTGGGGGGGAACACGGGGAGTGTGGCTGAGTCAGGTTGGAGACCTGAGCCAACTCCCCGTGCTTACCGTGGCGAGCATGGGACTGGTCAGGCCCCGTGCTATGGGGTGATGCTCACGGTGTCGAGGCGGGGCATTCACAGGCCGGTGTGCTCGGTGCCAGCGTCATGCATTTGCCGGGTGGAAGCTGGCATCCAGCCAGAACGGGTGGGGCCAGCTCTGCGCTCGAGACCGCCGGTACGCCCTCACGGCCCAGTGTATCCGGTGCCTCGGCCAAGGACAAGGCCTCCTGCATGTCTCCCCAGCCTGGTGAATCCGGTGCCTTCTCCCAGAGCCAGGCCTCCTGTGTGTCTCTCTATTCCAGGTATGATCCATGGCAAGAAGCCTCCAGTGATGATCCATGGCACGAGGCCTCCAGCGACGCCCTTCAGTCTGGAGCCTCCAGCGACGCCCTCCTGTCCGGAGCTGCCGGAGTCTCCCTCCTGTCCCGGAGCTGCCGGAGTCTCCCTCCTGTCCGTGGCCCGCTTCACGTTTAGTTTGTTAGTTAAGTTTTGTTCGTTGAATTAAAAGATGTATTCCAATCGCGCTGCTCCTTGGTCCACTCCTTTAAACGGCCGTGACAGTGATCTGTACAGATAAGCACTGCTTCTGGGCTCAACACCAGCCATATCCCCTCTCCTGTCTCATCTCTCCATAGGGAGATCCTGTTGTCAACAACATAAGACTGCCTGTCAGTGTCATCACCTCTTAACCACAATGCAACAATACATGTCACTTCCCATTGCGCATGACAACCAGCTTTTGACTGCCAAGGGGTTGTGCAGGACTGAGACTTCTGATCTGCTGTTACCGACTGATTCTTTTCATGTAGAGCTGAGAGACTGTAACCCGTATTACCAGGGAACAAACACAAGCACTCAAGGAGGATAAGAGAATGATCCCTTTTTCTTTGACTGATGAAGCAGCAACAATAGCGCTAGATTTAGTGTACTGTGAGGAATATATTGCCACAAATTCAGGTGGTAGCCCCTACTGGGACTTGAACCCAGGTCCAGCTACTATCAAGCCACCACCTTAACCATTACACCAAGAGGTCCAAACTTCTTGATAATGGCTCTAGCTCTAGACTTTACCGTGAAATGCTTGGTTACGAGCCCTTCCCAACGACGCAGAGTAAAATAAATAATAATAATAATAGTATCACATGAGGAATACACAAGAATGGAGCTTTACACCAGGGAGCACCAGTACCAGATCAATGTGCAGAGGTACAAGGTATTTGAGGTAGATATGTACATTTAGGCAGGGTAAAGTGACTAAGCATCCGGATAGATAATAATAAGAGTGAAAAGAGAGTGTGGTTTTACACAAAAAATGTAGTGTAAACATGTGTGTGTAATGTGTATGCATGTGTTTGTGTTGTGTCAGTATGCGTGTTTGGGGTATGTTTTGTACACTACTGCTACTCTGTTTATTATCTATGCAAAGTCACTTCACCCCTACCTACATGTACAAATTACCTCTAACCTGTACCCCCGCACACTGACTCGGTACCGGTACCCCCTGTATATAGCCTCGTTACTGTTATGTTATTTTATTATTTTTTACTTTAGTTTATTTGGTAAATATTTTCTTAACTCTTCTTGAACTGCACTGTTGGTTAAGGGCTTGTAAGTTTCCCCCAGTGTATTTATCCCCATGTTTCCAGTCTCTCTGTGTCAGTTAGTCTTGTATATTTAGTCAAGTCAACCAGTGTGTTTTTCCCGTACTCCTTTTGCTATTCTCCTTTTTCTAGTCCTCCCGGTTTTGACCCTGGCCTGTTTCTGGACTCTGTACCTGCCTGCCTGACCATTCTGCCTGCATTGACCATGAGCCTGTCTGTCACTCTGTATCTCCTGGACTCTGATCTGGTTTTGACCTTTTTGCCTGTCCACGACCATTCTCTTGCCTACCCCTTTGGATTATTAAACATTGTAAGACTCCAACCATCTGCATCTGGGTCTCGCCTTGTGCCTTGATAGTATATATATTTTTTACACCAAATACAAACATAAACATACAAACAAAAGCTTACAGACGCACACAAACAACAACTACATCTCTCCTGGCCAGACCCGCATGCTGACACCCCCATTCCTCTCATGTCTGCATTATTGTTTGCCACTTGACCTTAAATTGTACCAATTTGTTTTTCTCAGTCGCCCATTCAATTTCAATATTTCAATAATACATGTTTTCATTATGCTAATGATTGCAGATTAGTTTATTTCCATGTTTTCAACATACGTTTGAATTTTAATATACATGGATTGTGTATGTGTGCCATTCAGAGGGTGAATGGGCAAGACAAAATATTTAAGTGCCTTTTAAAAAATATTTTTTATTTAAAAATGTTTTACCTATATTTAACCAGCCAACTTGACACAACTGTGGGAAGCATTGGAGTCAACATGGGCCAGCATCCCTGTGGAACTCTTTCAATTCCTTGTAGAGTCCATGCCCTGTCGAAATGAGGCTGTACTGAGGTCAAAAGAGGGGGGTGCAAATAAAAATGAAGGTGTTCTTAATGTTTTGTCGTAGTGGGCTTTCTTGTCTGCACTTATTGATGAAGCCTGTGACGCAGCGAGTGGTGCAGCGGTCTAAGGCACTACATCTCAGTGCTAGAGGTGTCACTACATACACCCTGGTTCGAATCCAGGCTGTATCACAACCGGCCGTGATTGGGAGTCCCATAGGGTGGTGCACAATTGGCCCAGCGTCGTCCGGGTTTGGCCGGTGTAGGGTGTAATTGTAAATAGGAATTTGCTCTTAACTGACTTGCCTAGTTAAATAACAAATAGTTACGGATGAGAACTTTCTTAGTAGATAAAAGGGTCTGCAGTTTAACATGAGGTATTCTATATCGGGTGAGCAAAAGCTCCAGATGTTCTTCACACCAGAAGAAACACACTCTTCCTCCTTCCAAAGCCCCTGTCTGATCCTGGCGCTGTATGGCGAATCCACCTAGTACTACGTGCATAGCATCATCATCCTGCCACATTTCAGTAAGACATATCAAATTTCAGGTTATCAAGTCTCTCTGATAGGAGACTCTCGAATTAAGCTCATCGATCTTATTCCCGAGTGACTGGACATTTGCAAATGAATAGGGAAAATGAAAAGTGGAACAGCTGAGTCGGAGTTGAAGTCGTATTTGAAGTCAAAATCAAGGTTAGTAACCTTCTGATGCCCAGAAGTGTTTGGAGGTCATATGGGATAATAGTATGAACTTTCTGGACAAGAAAAGTAAAGATAAACATGATAAAAGTCACTATATAGCTATATAAGTTGCGTTGGAACTCGTAAGATGTCACCCTTCTCTGTTGGCGCCATCTTGATTTTCACAAGCTTCCTTACTGCCACTCCATACTGTTGACATCAAGTTCCTTAGCTTGACTAGCTAGCTTCACTCCATACCATTGATATCAAGTTCCATTCCTCACCTAGTTAGCTTCACTCATTGACATTATAGATGTGACGATAGTTGTCTATATACTGTAGGTATTGGTTGAATTCAAATCTGTTAAATTCAAATCTCCCTACTATCATATCTAAGCCAATATGACACCAATCTAGATGAAAATGAGCAAATCAACTTGAATGAAGATAAACAATACACTCCCGTCCCTCGTCATGAGCTGTCCGTCCGTCACCGAGAACCACATTCTGGATTTTTCTAACAGGGTCGTTCGCAATTGAGTTTTAAGAGTATTTCTTGTGGCTACCTAGCTCAAATTCTAGACGTTAGATTAAAACCGGACTTGAACGTCCATAAAGTGCACATTTCTGTCCATTAAGAAACAATGATGTGCTACCTTTTTGTAGCATTTCTGACAATTACCGTTTGAGAAGATTTGAATCCTAAACAACCTGCCTACACATAATTTGAAGTACAATAGCAACATAGCTACTGTAGTAGGTCAAAGCTGTGTGATGGAAAACCTTGGTAGAGCATGGGTAGAATAGGCATTGTGGTACGCATGTGAATTTCCTTGATTTTTCGACTTCAAACCAATGCCTATTCTCACTTAAAACATAGTTTTTTTGTTTTTAATTTCCATGGTTTTTACACCGGAAGGTGATTATGCAACATTATAATACAGCATTAAAATACAGCACAACACAGCAATAACAGATAAGTAATAGTAAACAAGAATGACAAATGGCAACAGAATGAATGTAGTTGTTATTATTTATTTAATATTAACAGCTGATTTTCCAAAGGGAAGAAAAAAACACAAACCAATTTGAAGCAAATATGGAGTAAACTGGAAAAATGGGAATTTCCTTTCTTTTTCGACTTCAAACCAATGCCTATGCTCACTTCAAAATATTTGTATTTAGCTTCACTCCATATCATCAACTAACTATAGGCTCAGTGCTTATTAGCCTGCTTAGCCCTGGCCTGTTTCCTCAGCAGTGTTATATAATAATGGTTCCTACAGGAAATATCCTGTCACCACAAATATTAATTAAATTGGGGGAAGATTAATGGAGTTGCGCGCCCATTATGACCCCTTATGTAAATAGAGAAATTACATAGACAAATTTTGCAGTGGTACTGAGTGGTACAAATGCCCTACACACACTCCCTATTCTCTCCTCTTGTTAAGAGCTAATTTCCCCCTTTAACTAAAGCCTCTCTACACACCATGGCTAATCATAGCTCTCTGTCTTTTGTTATCATGCGTGAGATTCAAAGTGAAATTGGAGGGCAATTGACTGTCCGCGGTGGTCAAAGAGATGTTCTTAACAAGTTTTTGCCCACTGTCCAGGGACATTAAGAATGATTGTATTAAGACTTGGAGGGGAAACGCTATTGGAGTCAAGGATATTATTCAGCTCTGTGATTCTTCTTTGTTTGACATTTTCCTTTTATATTTTGTATGTACATGTACACTATATATACAAAAGTATGTGGACACCCCTTCAAATGAGTGGATTCGGCTTTTTCAGCCACACCCGTTGATGACAGGTGTATAAAATTGAGCACAAAGCCATGCAATCTCCATAGACAAACATTAGAAGTAGACTGGCCTTACAGAAAAGGCCAGTGACTTTCAATGTGGCACCATCATAGGATGCCACCTTTCCAACAAGTCAGTTCGTCAAATCTCTGCCCAGCTAGAGCTGCCCCGGACAACTGTAAGTGCTGTTATTGTGAAGTGGAAACGTCTAGGAGCAACAATGGCTCAGCCGCTAGGTGGTAGGCCACACAAGCTCACATGACGGGACAGCCGAGTGCTGAAAAAATCGTCTGTCCTCGGTTGCAACTCTCACTACCGAGTTTCAAACTGCCTCTGGAAGCAACGTCAGCACAATAACTGTTTGTCTGGAGCTTCATGAAATGAGTTCCCATGGCCAAGCAGCCGCACACAAGCCTAAGATCACCATGCGCAATTCAAAGCGTCAGCTCAAGCTGTGTAAAGCTTGCCGCCATTGGACTCTGGAACAGTGGAAAAATGTTCTCTGGAGTGGTGAATCACGCTTCACCATCTGGCAGTCCAACAGACGTATCTGGTTTTGGCGAATGCCAGGAGAACGCTACCTGCCTCAATGCATTGTGCCAATTTAGTTCCAGTTATGGTAAATCTTAATTCTACAGAATTCTAGATGATTCTGTGTTTTCAACTTTGTGGCAACAGTTTGGGGAAGGCCTTTCCTGTTTCAGCAGGAACAAAGCGAGGTCCATACAGAAATAGTTTGTCGAGATCGGTATGGAAGAACTTGACTGGCCTGCATAGAGCCCTGACCTCAACCCCATCGAACACCATTGGGATGAATTGGAACGCCGACTACGAGCCAGGCCTAATCGAACCAACATCCGTGCCCGACCTAACTAATGCACTTGTGGCTGAATGGTAGCAAGTCTCCACAGCAATGTTCCAACATCTAGTGGAAAGCCTTCCCAGAAGAGGGGAAGCTATGGTACCAGCAAAGGCGAGACCAAATCTATATAAATGCCCATGATTTTGGAATAAGATGTTCGACGAGCAGGTGTCCACATATTTTTGGTCATGTAGTGTATGTATTTGGTGAGTTATTACTCTTGACAGGTTGTAGTTCGATGGATTGACTCATGAAGAGGAGGCAGGTTCTAGCCTGTGTCATAGTGTGGCGGCTCCATTTTCCGATGGTTTGCATGCCATGTACCCAGACCTGTTACAGACCGGTTCCCTCACACAGATCCAACTAGCTGGAGGGAGAACCTCTGGGATTAAAGCTGTTCCCCTGGGAAAGCTGTGTGTGTGTGTGTGTGTGTGTGTGTGTGTGTGTGTGTGTGTGTGTGTGTGTGTGTGTGTGTGTGTGTGTGTGTGTGTGTGTGTGTGTGTGTGTGTGTGTGTGTGTGTGTGTGTGTGTGTGTGTGTGTGTGTGTGCATGCAGTGGTGGTAAAAGTACTCAATTCTCATACTTGATTAAAAGTAAAGATACCTTAATAGATAATGACTCAAGTAAAAGTGAAAGTCACCCAGTAAAATACTACTTGAATAAAAGTCTAAAAGTATTTGGTTTTAAATATACACAAATGTCAAAAGTAAATGTAGTTGCTAAAATATAGTTAAGTATCAAATGTAAAGTACAAATAATAAAAAATTCCTTAAACTTAGGCAAACCAGACGGCACAATTAAATTTGTTTGTTTTATTCACAGGGTCACACTCCAACACTCAAACATAATTTGCAAAGCATTTGTGTTTAGTGAGTCCGACTGATCAGAGGTAGTAGGGATGACCAGGGATGTTCTCTTGATAAGTGTGCGAATTGGAGCATTTTCTGTCCTGCTAAAATGTAACAAGTACTTTTGCGTGTCAAGGAAAATGTATGGAGTAAAAATTACATAATTTTCATTATGAATGTAGTGAAGTAAAAATAAAAGTAGTCAAAAATATAAATAGTCATTAAAGATACCCGAAAAAAACAACTTAAGTAGTACTTTAAAGTATTTTTACTTAAGTACTTTATACCACTGTGTGCGTGTGTGTCTCTGGCTTCTCTGTGCTTCTGGGCCTCATAAGGTGAGGTGCTGGTGTGTGAGCAGGCCAGAAAGGAGCTGTCCTTTACACCCCACAGGGTAGGACCACCCTTTCATCTGCAATAGTTTGAAGCTTTTGCTATGACCTGAATTCTACCTGCAAGATGAAAGCTTGTTCATCAATACATCAATGCTTTCTGCATGTTCACAGTAAATGATGTAGTTCTATACACATGCTGAAAGACTGCCTGTCTCACACAGCAACACACACAGAAAGATGGTTATATAACTACAGTGGAATTAGTTGTCCAGACATCCCTAAAGAAGACCTGTTCTCCTCTCCCCTCCCTCTCCTTTCCCCACTCTGTCTCTTCTCTGTCTGTGGTCTAGAGTGTTGTGTGTGTGTGTGTGTGTGTGTGTGTGTGTGTGTGTGTGTGTGTGTGTGTGTGTGTGTGTGTGTGTGTGTGTGTGTGTGTGTGTGTGTGTGTGTGTGTGTGTGTGTGTGTGTGTGTGTGTGTGTGTGTGTGTGTGTGTGAACTCCAGACCACTGCTTTAAATACAGACTCCAGCTTCCAGCACAGCCAGGTCCTCAATCATCTCGTCATTTACAGATGTGTAAAACACATTTAATTCCAGAAGAAAAACGATTATATCTCCCCCAGAGTATAATAACTGGGAAGCGATTAACTTTTTGTCCCAGCTAGAGGGAAGACATTAGAGAAGCTAAAATAGAAACTTAACCTAGTTGTCTGATTCTGCTATGTAATAAAAATCATATAGCGTTGCTGGTTTATTTTCGACATATTAATTTACCTCTCCACCATTTAGTCATAATCTGTAGCTTTGCACAATCTCTCTCTCTCTCTCAACATCTTCCTCATGCTACATTGCATAGCAAAGACAGCGCCTCCTTGCTTTCTGTGGATCAAAACTGTTCTCCCACATAGAAATCCTCTATCTCTCATGCATTTCAAAGCTCTATATGTAAGTCCCATGGAGATGGGGAAAGGGACAGAATCCTATTACCCGTACGATTGCCATACCATTTAAATTCATGACACGCACCCCATTCACAACCATGACTTTAACATTCAGTGGACGTTTGCCTCCAGCCTTTTAAGTGCTCTTTGATCTGCAGGATACAGCCACGGCTTGTGTCAATAGAGAGAAAAATACTATAAAAGCTGAACGGACACACCTAAATACACGTAGACCTTCACAAACACAAACACACACACCATCACACAAACACACACACCATCACACAAACACACACACCATCACACAAACACACACACCATCACACAAACACACACACCATCACACAAACACACACACCATCCCACAAACACACACACCATCACACAAACACACACACCATCACACAAACACACACACCATCACACAAACACACACACCATCCCACAAACACACACGTCGACATGCCAGTGTTGTCAGCATCTGGTTGCCATTCCAAGCCTGTGTGATGTGTCGAAATGTCATTGGCTGCTACCATGGAGGGCATTGAGTCAGCGAGCATTAGGTGTCATACGGGTTAGTACTTTCACATCCTTGCAGATGAAGGAGAGGAGACGAGGAGAAGAAACCACTTAAGAGTATTGTGATGCACCCGAGCTCACGGTGGGGGCCACATAGAGAAATGACCCCAGTGTTGTCTTGTCTACATGATGGGCACTTACCTTGAAAGTATGAAGAAAGCAGTAATGGTCACTTTCACCAGAGAAATTACTAATTGTCTGAGTACAGAGAGGTGACAGACTCCTGCTGAGTGCTTTTAACCATCATCTGCTGTTTACTAAGGATCTGAAGAGGAAACCAGCCTAGGCCTCCATACCACTATTTACTTGGAACCAGTCAGTCCATCACACACTTTCCTTTTGGAAAGCTGTCTGAGCCTTCTGGGTTTCCTGCAAAGCCACGCTGCACTGAGTCATAAATAATAAATCACTCTAGAGCCAAAGTTACGCTTCAGGAGAGAACCTGTGGTAGTGGTGCCACCGTTAACTACTGACGCGTTCCCACTCTGGCAAGACCAGGAGGACCAACGATGACGGCTCAATAATGAATGCTTCTCATTTAGTTGTTTTTCTTCTTGTCCTGTTACAATTGACTTTGGACAGCTCTCTAATAACACAATGAGTGAGTTAGGAAGATGCTCCCATGAGGTCAGCACAGATGCTCAGTGGATGGACAAACCGCCTGCTCTCTTCACACTACTCCTGACTGAGGAGGGAAGTGAGGGAGTCACAGTCTGCATCCCAAATGGCACACTAGTGGCTTTATAGTGCACTACTTTTAACCAGGGCCTACATATAGGGAATAGGGTTACCACTACCAGCCAACCATCAATGATGCTCGATTTGTAAGTAGAAAGTAAAGTGCTTGTGCTTTGACAACGGAGTGGGCAGAGTAAGCATGGTTATGTTGGATTATAGAGGTATAAGAGGGAGTAATTGACCTCTTAGAAGGGAAGGGAAAGGGGGGTACCTAGTCAGTTGTACAACTGAACGCATTCAACTGAAACGTGTCTTCTGCATTTAACCCAACCCCTCTGAAGCAGAGAGGTGCGGGGGGCTGCCTTAAAGGGACACTTTACCTGGTGGCTCTGTCAGTGAAGAGGGACATTTGTTTGCCAAAGCCTTTGACATCTAAGCATAATAAGAGTACAGTCAACTCCCGACAAACTCAATGGCGTGTCGCTGCTTTGAAGGTGTACACCAAACTGGAGAACGCAGATATGCAGAGATCTATTTCAGTGCAATGCACTTTAATGCACTTATCAGATGTCATCACTCTGCACTAAACTGTAAAATGAGAATTCCCTTGGTAGTCTGACCATGCCAATTCTCCTCTTATAAAATGGTACATGTACATTCCCCCTGGTCTCCAGATACTGCAGATCCCCTCCATAAAATGATCAAGTTGCCCTTTTCACTGCAGTGGTCTCTTACATCATCTACGAGAGTCCCTCAGCTGTAAATAATTTAGCTCATTGAAATACCAGTGTTCCATTTGCCCAAAGTTTGAGATGTTGTAAAACTCCTGTGAATACTTTGATGAATCAACGAGCAGGACCCGTAGGGAAATATAACATGTAAATGTACGACCTAGCCCTCTGATCTTAGATGACCAAAGAGATTCTGCCTCCCCAAACTGATCATTATGGCTACTGTATCCTACTAGACACTTTGTAAATGTCCCCTGCTTGTTCAATAATACATCAGCTAATATAAATTTATGACACTGGATTTCTACACACTATGATGGCAGGACTCCCCCGAGGTAAAGCTTGTCCTGAACACACATTATTTAGGTGTTATCTCACCTTGGACAGAAATTTAATAAGAAAATTATAAATCAGAGGATTTTAATCAATCGTCTCTGATGGAGAAAAAAAATTGAGTTCACTGCCAAGGTGCTGTACCGCTGTCTAATGCCTGGGACGCACACACACACACACACACACACACACACACACACACACACACACACACACACACACACACACACACACACACACACACACACACACACACACACACACACACACACACACACACACACACACACACACACACACACACACACACACTGTCTAAGGACTCTGTGGGAATGGGGTTCCAATTCATTGACCCCGGGTACAGCAGAGATGAGTGCTACATCGATACTCTCATTGATTAAGATCGTGACTGCTACTGTCAGAACCCCAACTCACCCACTGAGATGAGCCAAGGAGAGAAACCAGGGAGGGAAGAGAGAGGTGGAAAGAGAGGAGCGAGAGAGGAGAGGAAGGTCAGGTCAAGCAGAAGAGGGCCAGAGAGCCTGGCTGGATTCCACCATCTATTTATAGGCTGACCGATCATCTGACCTGATCCCATGGTTACAAAGGTGTGGCCAATGTATACAATGCAATTAGAGTGACAAATCGAATGTAGAGGGGGTCAGCGTTCAATATGTGTGTGTATGTGTGTGTGTGTGTGTGTGTGTGTGTGTGTGTGTGTGTGTGTGTGTGTGTGTGTGTGTGTGTGTGTGTGTGTGTGTGTGTGTGTGTGTGTGTGTGTGTGTGTGTGTGTGTGTGTGTGTGTGTGTGTGTGTGTGTGTGTAACTTTAATAATATACATTTATTACATCCAATTTTTTATTATTAAAGTGGCTAGAGATTGAGCCAGTATGTTGGCAGCAGCCACTCAATGTTAGTGATGGCTGTTTAACAGTCTGATAGCCTTGAGATAGAAGCTGTTTTTCAGTCTCTTGGTCCCAGCTTTGATGCACCTGTACTGACCTCGCCTTCTGGATAATAGTGGGGTGAACAGGCAGTGGCTCGGGTGGTTGTTGTCTTTGATGATCTTTTTGGCCTTCCTGTGATATCGGGTGCTGTAGGTGTCCTGGAAGGCAGGTAGTTAGCCCCCGGTGATGCGTTGTGCAGACCTCACTACCCTCTGGAGAGCCTTACGGTTGTGGGCGGTGCAGTTGCCGTACCAGGCGGTGATACAGCCCGACAGGATGCTCTCAATTGTGCATCTGTAAATTTGTGAGTGTTTTCGGTGACAAGCCAAATTTCTTCAGCCTCCTGAGGTGAAGAAGGTGCTGTTACACTGTTTGTGTGGGTGGACCATTTCAGTCTGTCCGTGATGTGTACGCCGAGGAACTTAAAACTTTCCACCTTCTCCACTACTATCCCGTCGATGTGGATAGGGGGTGCTCCCTCTGCTGTTTCCTGAAGTCCAGAATCATCTCCTTTGTTTTGTTGACGTTGAGTGTGGGGTTATTTTCCTGACACCACACTCTGAGGGCCCTCACCTCCTCCCTGTAGGCCGTCTCGTCATTGTTGGTAATCAGGCCTACCACTGTAGTGTCGTCTGCAAACTTCATGATTGAGTTGGAGGCGTGCATGGCCACGCAGTCATGGGTGAACAGGGAGTACAGGAGAGGGCTGAGCACGCACCCTTGTGGGGCTCCAATGTTGAGGATCAGTGGGGTGGAGGTGTTTTTTCCTACCCTCACTACCCTCACCTGCCCGTCAGAAAGTCCAGGACCCAGTTGCACAGTGCGGGGTTCAGACCCAGGATCTCGAGCTTAATGACAAGTTTGAGGGTACTATGGTGTTAAATGCTGAGCTGTAATCAATGCACATCATTCTTACATAGTTATTCCTCTTGTCCAGATGGGTTAGGGCAGTGTGATTGCGATTGCATCATCTGTGGACCTATTGGGGCGGTAAGCAAATTGGAGTGGGTCTAGGGTGTCAGGTAGGGTGGAGGTGATATGATCCTTGACTAGTCTCTCAAAGCACTTCATGATGATGGAAGTGAGTGCTACGGGGCGATAGTCGTTTAGCTCAGTTACCTTAGCCTTCTTGGGAACAGGAACAAGGCTGGCCCTCTTGAAACATGTGGGAACAGCAGACTGGGATAGGGATTGATTGAATATGTCCGTAAACACACCAGCCAGCTGGTCTGTGCATGCTCTGAGGACGTGGCTAGGGATGCTGTCTGGGCAGCCTTGCGAGGGTTAACACGTTTAAATGCTTTACTCATGTTGGCCGCGGTGAAGGAGAGCCCGCAGGTTTTGGTAGCGGACTGTGTCAGTGGCCCTGTATTGTCCTCAAAGCGAGCAAAGAAGTTGTTTACTTTGTCTGGGAGCAAGATGTCGGTGTCTGCGATGGGGCTGCTTTTCTTTTTGTAATCCGTGATTGACTGTAAACCCTGCCACATATGTCTCGTGTCTGAGCCGTTGAATTGCGACTCTACTTTGTCTCTATACTGACGCTTAGCTTGTTTGATTGCCTTGCGGAGGGAATAGCTACACTGTTTGTATTCGGTCATGTTTCCGGTCGCCTTGCCATGATTGAAAGTAGCGGTTCGCACTTTCAGTTTTGTGCAAATGCTGCCATCAATCCACGGTTTCTGGTTGGGGAAGGTTTTAATAGTCACCATGGGTACAACATCACCGATGCACTTGCTAATAAACTCGCTCACCTAATCAGCGTATACATCAATGTTGTTGTCTGAGGCTATCCGGAACATATCCCAGTCCACGTGATCGAAGCAATCTTGAAGCGTGGAATCAGATTGGTCGGACCAGCGTTGAACAGACCTGAGCACGGGCGTTTCCTGTTTTAGTTTCTGTCTATAGGCTGGGAATAACAAAATGGAGTCAAGGTCAGATTTGCCAAAAGGGGGGTGAGGGAGGGCTTTGTATGCGTCGCGGAAGTTAGAGTGGCAATGATCCAGAATACTGCCAGCCCGGGACACGCATTCGATATGCTGATACAATTTAGGGAGCCTTGTTTTCAGATTAGCTTTGTTAAAATCCCCAGCTACAATAAATGCAGCCTCAGGATATATGGTTTCCAGTTTACATAGAGTCCAATGAAGTTCTTTCAGGGCCTTCGAGGTGTCTGCTTGGGGGGGATATACACGGCTGTGATTATAATCGAAGAGAATTCTCTTGGTAGATAATGCAATCGGCATTTGATTGTAAGGAATTCTAGGTCAGGTGAACAAAAGGACTTGAGTTTCTGTGTGTTGTTATGATCACACCATGACTCGTTAATCATAAGGCGTACACCCCCACCCTTCTTCTTACCAGAGAGATGTTTGTTTCTGTTGGCGCGATGCATGAAGAAACCGGGTGGCTGTACCGACGCTGATAACATATCCCGAGTAAGCCATGTTTCCGTGAAACAGAGAATGTTACGATCTCTGATGTCTCTCTGGAAGGCAACCATTGCTCGAATTTCGTCTACCTTGTTGTCAAGAGACTGGATATTGGTGAGTAGTATACTCGGGAGCGGTGAGCGATGTGCCCGTCTCCGGAGCCTGACCAGAAGACCGCTCCGTCTGCCCCTTCTGCGGTGCAGTTGTTTTGGGTCAGCCTACTGGGATCTGATCCATTATCCTGGGTGGTGGTCCAAACAGAGGAGCCGCTTCAGGAAAGTCGTATTCCTGGTCGTAATGTTGGTAAGTTGATGTTGCTCTTATATCCAATAGTTCTTCCCGGCTGTATGTAATAAGACTTAAGATTTACTGGGTTAACAATGTAAGAAAAAACGAAATACTGCATAGTTTCCTAAGAACGCGAAGCGAGGCAACCATCTCGGTCGGGCGACATCTTCAAATATTTGAATATGGCCGCAAGTCAACGGTTATACCTGTTGATAATTGTTTGTTCTGTCATATCTATTCTGCTCTCAAGAATGAAACTTTTAATTGCACTCAGTACCAACTCTAATATTCTTGTCTATTCACTTACACACACACACTCCCTGAAGGCAAAGTGTTGACTTTAAAGACTGTGCATTGGTCTAGTTTCACATTTCAAGTTGTATGAGTCCTATGTACGGGATACACATGGTATACACCATCCAACAAAATGCTTACTTGCAGGTTCCTTCTATACAAATCAACAACAATAAGAAATAAGAAAAGATGAGAATAAGAACATAAAGTAAATAGCAGTAGAATAGAATAAAGATTTTAGCATAGGTATAATACAGGAAGGCACAATTTATAATACAATATCTACGAAGTTTTGTCATGCCCACACCAGTAGAAATACACTTTGTGGAGCTGAAAGACGATGGCCAGAGCTTACCCACGATGTTGCACAACGATTTAAGTCAATAAATAAATGTTTTAGTCAAGGTATGATATTCATGTGTTTGAGCTTAAAGTGACAAATCTGAACTGCCCACTCTTTTCAGCCTATGTTTCTTTTCATGGCTTTATTTGAATGTTACCACCCACCAACATGACATTGCTTAATAATCAGAAACAGCTGCAAAGTTATTCCACTTTGTGACTGAGATGAGCCAAACAGCCTTGTGTCCACTTGGTCGCCTGAGCTTTGCTTTGCCGTATTTAGAAATCATATTAGTAGCAGCAGCTGTGATGTGTACTGTATGTAGCATGTATGTACGTTTGTGTGTGTGTGTCTATGTGTGGATGAGTGTACAGTATATCTATGTTAGCACATTTCAGGTAAGAACCAGACGCAGACAACGTCGAAGTAACAACAGTTTATTAACCTGTTGAGGCTGGGGGCGCTGTTGTCACTATTTATGCTAATCGTGTAATTTTTGAAACGGCTTCCCACAAAATTCTTGATCGTACAATATGCATATTATTATTATTATTGGATAGAAAACAGTCTATAGTTTCTATAGGAGTTGAAATTTTGTCTCTAAGTGGAACAGAACCCATTCTACAGCAATTTCCCTGACATGGAGTCAGATTTCAGAAATGTTGGCCCCTGATCTGGAGTCAGTTAAAAGGCCACAGTTATTGCTATGAGTATACGGACACTGCTTACGTCTTCCCCTGGATGCCTTTACGTGATGACGATTTGAATGGGGTCGATTGCGCGTTCACAGGCACTATAAATTAAAAAACCCTGTAGCTAGTAAGTCTTTTGGAGCTGCGTTATGCGCGTGGAGGACACCGACCCGCACCTGTTCCAAGCATTAGTGTTGGGAGTAATCTTTCTCCGGTCATGTTAAGACTCGTTATAGGAGTTAAAAAACATCATAAGGTAGTTAATTTAAAGCGTTTTATAGCAATTTATATCCGTTTAGTGCGATTTTGGGACATTTATTTCTGAAACGCTGTGAATCGCTGGGCACGCTTCCAGTTCATGCTGAACGCAGTTGGCATTTCCACATGGCAAGAGGACAGCTTTCCACCAAAAGACGATTAGACCCAAGAAAGGATCCTTTGCCCAAGATACTGATGGAAGAACAGCTCAAAGTAGGACATTTTTATTATGATAAATCGTGTTTCTGTCGAAAAATGTTAGTGGCTTAGGACGCCATGTTTTTTGACGTAGCTTCGCTTGGCGCAAACTGTATTGAAAAGTAAGGATAATTTAAAAAATGTAATTCCGCGATTGTATTAAGAATTAAATTGTCTATCAATCGATGTCCACCCTATATTTTTTTGTCACGTTTATGAGTATTTATGTATAAGAGTAGATCACTGTCTAATATGGCGCACGGACATTTTCTCACCAGCTGGGCTACATTTCACATTGTCTAACCATGATTTTGGTGGCTAAATATGCACATTTTCGAACAAACTGTATATGTATGTTGTAATGTGATGTTACAGGGGTGTCATCTGAAGAATTCTGAGAAGGTTAGTGAAAGAAATAATATATTTTGGCGATGTTGACGTTATCGCTCACTTTGGCTAGAATCAATGCTGGGCTGCTATGTGCTATGTGCTATGCTAATATAACGATTTATTGTGTTTTCGCTGTAAGACACTTAGAAAATCTGAAATATTGTCTGTATTCACAGGATCTGTGTCTTTCGATTAGTGTATGCTGTGTATTTTTACGAAATGTTTGATGATTAGTAAGTAGGTAAACACGTTGCTCTATGTAGTTATTCTAGTCCATTTGTGACGGTGGGTGCAATTGTAACCTATGCCATCTACCTGAAATATGCACATTTTTCTAACAAAACCTATCCCATACCATAAATATGTTATCAGACTGTCATCTGATGAGTTTTTTTCTTGGTTAGGGGCTATAAATATCTTAGTTTAGCCGAATTGGTGATAGCTACTGGTGTTGGTGGATAAATAAAAGATGGTGGATTATGCTAATGTGTTTTTAGGTAATAGATTTACATCTTTACATATTGTGTCTTCCCTGTAAAACATTTTAAAAATCGGACATGTTGGCTGGATTCACAAGATCTGTGTCTTTCATTAGCTGTATTGGACTTTAATGTGTGAAAGTTAAATATTTAAAAAAAATATTTTTTTTGAATTTCGCGGCTCTGCCTTTTCAGTGGGGGTGGGGGGGAGTGCCGCTAGCGGCACCCTCAGCCTAGACAGGTTAATCGAACAGGGGCAGGCAAAAGGCACCTCAGGGGCAGGCAGAGGTTAGTAATCCAGATAGGTGGGGCGAAGGTACAGGACGGCAGGCAGGCTCAAGGTCAGGGCAGGCAAAGGTCAGTAATCCAGATAGGTGGGGCAAAGGTACAGGACGGCAGGCAGGCTCAGGGTCAGGGCAGGCAGAACGGTCAACGCCGGGAAAACTAGGAAACAGGAACAATGGGGAGACAGGAGCAGAGGGAAAAACGCTGGTAGGCTTGACGAAACAAAAATAACTGGCAAAAGACAAAGAGAGAACACAGGTATAAATACACAGGGGATCATGGGGAAGATGAACGACACCTGGAGGGAGGTGGAGACAGGAGACAAAGGACTGTGAGACATGGATTTAACTCTGGACACATCAAAGGTAGGATGTACAGTTGAAGTCGGAGGTTTACATACACCTTAGCCAAAAACATTTAAACTCAGTTTTTCACAATTCCTGACATTTAATCCTAAGTAAAAATTCCCTGTCTTAGGTCAGTTCGGATCACCATTTTATTTTAAGAATGTGAAATGTCAGAATAATATTAGAGAGGATTTATTTCAGCTTTTATTTCTATCATCACATTCCCAGTGGGTCAGAAGTTTACATACACTTAATTAGTATTTGGTGGCATTGCCTTTAAATTGTTTAACTTGGGTAAAATGTTTCAGGTAGCCTTCCACAAACTTCCCACAATAAGTTGGGTGAATTTTGGCCCATTCCTCCTGACAGAGCTGGTGTAACTGAGTCAGGTTTGTAGGCCTCCTTGCTCGCACATGTTTTTTCGGTTCTGCCCACAAATGTTCTATAGGATTGAGGTCAGGACTTTGTGATGGCCACTCCAATACCTTGACTTTGTTGTTCTTAAGCCATTTTGCCACAACTTTGGAAGCATGCTTGGGGTCATTGTCCATTTGGAATATCCATTTGCGACCAAGCTTTAACTTCCTGTATGATGTCTTGAGATGTTGCGTCAATATACCCACATAATTTTCATTCCTCATGATGCCATTTATTTTGTGAAGTGCACCCTCCTGTAGCAAAGCACCCCCACAACATGATGCTGCCACCACTGTGCTTCACGGTTGGGATGGTGTTCTTTGGCTTGCAAGCCTCCCCCTTTTTCCTCCAAACATAACGATGGTCATTATGGCCAAACAGTTATATTTTTGTTTCATCAGACCAGAGGACATTTATCTTAGTCTGGATTTTTTATGTCGGTTTTGGAGCAGTGACTTCTTCCTTGCTGAGCGGCCTTTCAGGTTATGTCGATATAGGACTTGTTCTACCGTGGATATAGATACTTTTGTACCTGCTTCCTCCAGCATCTTCACAATGTCCTTTGCTGTTGTTCTGGGATTGAGTTGCACTTTTCGCACCAAAGTATGTTCATCTCTAGGAGACAGAACGTGTCTCGTTCCTGAGTGGTATGATGGCGGTGTGGTCCAATGGTGTTTATACTTGCATACTATTGTTTGTACCAATGAGCGTGGTACCTTCAGGCATTTGGAAATTGCTCCCAAGGATGAACCAGACTTGTGGAGGTCTAAAAAAAAATTCTGAGGTCTTGGCTGCTTTCTTTAGATTTTATCATGATGTCAAGCAAAGAGGCACTGAGTTTGAAGGCAGGCCTTGAAATACATCCACAGGTACACCTCCAATTAACTCAAATGATGTCAACTAGACTATCAGAAGCTTCTAAAGCCATGACATAATTTTCTGTAATTTTCCAAGCTGTTTAAAGGCCCAGTCAACTTAGTGTATGTAAACTTCTGACCCACTGGAATTGTGATACAGTGAATTATCAGTGAAATAATCTGTCTGTAAACAATTGTTGGAAAAATGTCTTGTGTCATGCACAAAGTTGATGTCCTAACCAACTTGCCAAAACTATAGTTTGTTAACAAGAAATTTGTGCAGTGGTTGATAAACGAGTTTTAAAGACTCCAACCTAAGTGTACACTACCGGTCAAAAGTTTTAGAACACCTACTCATTCAAGGGTTTTGCTTTATTTTGTACCCCTTTGTACATTGTTGAAGTCCAGGGAGATGTGAGACCAAGGATGGTGAGGGACAGACAGAGGTTGGAGGAGACCAGCCAGAGCATGCCGAGGAGTTTTGTTCTGTGCACAAACCGTGCAAGCAGCGATGAATGCGGACACGTCAGGGACAATGACATGCCACCAAAAGCGTTGCCGCACAAAGCCAGGGTCCGACAGGAGCCCGGGTGGCAGGCAAGCCTGGAGGAGGACCGTGGAGCGGACGGCGTCAGGAACGAACATCCGGTTATCAGGGCCCCCCCGGGGTTCGGCTGGGAATGCTGCGCCTCACAGACCTGCTTCTCTATTCCCCAGCTGAGTGCCATCACCAGGCACAAAGTGGAAAGGATGGTCTTGGGTTCCGAGGTAGTAGTCGTGGGGCTATAGCGGCATGACAGCGCATCCGGCTTGACATTCTTGGATCCTGGCCAGTACGAGAGGGAAAAGTTGAACCGTGTGAACAGCAGGGCCCATCTAGCTTGCCTGGAATTAAGGCACTTGGCAGTGCGGAGATACTCCAGGTTCTTGTGGTTGGTCCACACGATGAACGGATGTTCAGCCCCCTCCGGCCAGTGCCTCCATTCCTCCAACGCCATCTTCACCACAAGAAGCTCATGATTCCCCACATCGTAGTTCTTATCCATGGCATTGAGGCGATGGGAGAAGAAGGCACAGGGATGTAGCTTGAGGTCCAGGGCAGAACGCTGGGACAGGACAGCCCCCACCCCGACATCCGAAGCATTGGCCTCAACCATGAACTGACGGGATGGGGTCAGGATGAACCAATATGGGAGCTGTGGTGAGGTAGGACCCGTAACGCTCGGTCAGCAGCTGGAGACCACGTGAACGGAGCCTTGGGCGAGGTGAGTGCTGACAGGGGGGAGGCCAGGGTGCTGTAACCCCGGATAAAGCGGTGATAGAAGTTGGCGAACCCCAGGAAACTTTGCAGCTGCACCCTAGAAGTAGGCTGTGGCCAATCTACCACCGCTCTCACCTTCCCGGGATCCATGAGTGTGATAAAGTACGCTATCTTAGAGCAGTCTTAGGGGAAGGAAAAGGGCACACTGAGCTAGAAACGCCCGACAAGGGTCCCGGCTCTCCATTTGGGGAGGTAAGCGGGGCTCCAGGGAAGGAAGAGCGACAGGTGAGGCAGCGCTGCTAACAGCCGAGTTACTGAGGGGTGTGAGGTTACCGGCTGCCTCCCAGCCAACCCGCAGAATTGCTCCAGCAAGATGTCCAACGCCCGGTCATGGCGTTCGGCCAAGGTGTGGACCCCCTCCATAAGGCCATGAAGAAACTCCTCATGCCTACCAATGGTGGCTCCTTGGGAGGAGATGGCGTTGCGCAACTGGTTAGAGTCTGCTGGGTCAGTCATGTCCAGTTCATACTATCATATTTCAGGTAAGACCCAGATGCAGACAACGTCGAAGTAACAACAGTTTATTAATCAAACAGGGGCAGGCAATACGCAGGTCAAGGGCAGGCAGAGGTCAGTAATCCAGAAAGGCGGGGCAAAGGTACAGGACGGCAGGCAGGCTCAGAGTCAGGGCAGGAAGAATGGTCCACACCGGGAAAACTAGGAAACAGGAACAATCGAGAGACAGTAGCAGAGGGAACAACGCTGGTAGGCTTGATGAAACAAAAAGAACTAGCAACAGACAGAGAACACAGGTATAAATACACAGGGGATAATGGGGAAGATGGGCGACACCTGGAGGGGGGTGGAGACAATCACAAAGACAGATTAAACAGATCAGGGTGTGACAATGTTGGTGTGTGCGCAAGTGAGTGCATGTGTGCTAAGGTGTGGAGAGTCGGTGCAGGTGGTCAGTCCAGTTTGAGTGTTCAGCAGTCTGATGGCTTGTAGATAGAACATTTTTCTGAGCCTGTTGGTATCATACCTCATGCTCCGATACCGTCTGCCCGATGGTAAGGGACTGAACAGCTTGTGGCTGGGGTGTGTGAGGTCCTTGATGATGCTGCGGACATTCCTCAGGCACTGTGTCCTGGATGAGTGGGAGAACTGTCCCAGCGATGTACTAGGCAATCTTCAATACCCGCTGGAAGGCCATGCGGTCATGGACGGAGCAATTATTATACCAGGCCGTGATGCAACCGGTTAGGACACTCTCGATGGTGCAGTGGTAGTATTTGGAGAGGACCCGGGATGAAGTGGCAAATTTCTTCAGCCGCCTTTGGAATTAGAGATGCTGTTCCACCCTCTTGGCAAGAGTTGCGGTGTTGTTGGTCCATGTCAAATCCTCGGTGATGTGAGCACCGGGGAACTTAAAACTGCTGACTCTTTCTTTAGCAGTCCTGTTGATGTGGATCGGAGCATGTTCTCTCTTCTTCTTCCTGAAGTCAACAATCAACTCCTTTGTTTTGCTGACTTTGAGGGTGAGGTTGTTGTCCTGGGACGACAATGCCAGTTCACTTATCTCCTCCCTATAGGCTGTTGTCATCAAAATGTGTTGAAGTTACTTCCGAGTACAGTTTGGTTGTTTTACACCAAATGGTTGAGGTTAGAATTTGGAGATGCTAATCTGATCCTAGATCTGTTAATATCATCAGCCATGTGTTTTTCCACCAGCAGACAATCTGTGGTTTTGAGGGAGACATGGTCACACTGTTTAACTCAACATCAGCTGTAGGCTACCATCTAGTAAAGACATACACCCCCCCCCCCCCCCCCCCCCCACACACACACACACACACACACACACACACACACACACACACACACACAGCCATTATACAACGTCATCATTAAAATACATGTCTACAGCATTATGTGAGCTCATCGTTCAAATAGTATTCACTGTATGTCATGAAGAGTGCACAGTCAACACTCTGTGTAAGCTCTCTGTCTGTCACTCTGATTACAACTCTCTCCAGCTGATCACTCTCTCAGCTCTAGCACTCCATCTCTCCATGTTAATCTAATGTTGTCCCTGTGAACTGCCTGTCTGTATGGGCTCTCCAGAGGGTGGTGCGGTCTGCCAAACGTATTACCGGAGGCACGCTGCCTGCCCTCCAGGACATCTACAGCACCCGGTGTCACAGGAAGGCCACGAAGATCATCAAGGACCTCAGCCACCCGAGCCACGGCCTGTTCACCTTGCTACCATCCAGAAGGCGAGGTCAGTGCAGGTGTATCAAAGCTGGGACCGAGAGACTGAAGAACAGCTTCTATCTCAAGGCCATCAGACTGTTAAATATGTACATAGACATGGAACACTGGTCACTTTAATAATGGTTAGATACAGTTTTACCCATTTCATATGTACACTACCATTCAAAAGTTTGGGATCACTTAGAAATGTCCTTGTTTTTGAAAGAAAAGCACATTTTTTGTCCATTAAAATAACAACAAATTGATCAGAAATACAGTGTAGACATTGGTAATGTTGTAAATTACTATTTTAGCTGGAAACGGCTGATTTGTTATGTAGTATCTACATAGGTGTACAGAGGCTCATTATTAGCAACCATCACTCCTGTGGTCCAATGGCACGTTGTGTTAGTTAATCCAAGTGTATCATTTTAAAAGGCTATTTGATCATTAGAAAACCCTTTTGCAATTATGTTAGCACAGCTGGAAACTTGTGCTGATTAAAGAAGCAATAAAACTGGCCTTCTTTACACTAGTTGAGTATCTGGAGCATCAGCATTTGTGGGTTCGATTACAGGCTCAAAATGGCCGGAAACAAAGACCTTTCTTCTGAAACTCATCAGTCTATTCTTATTCTGAGAAATGAAGGCAATTCCATGTGAGAAATTGCCAAGAAACTGAAGATCTCGTACAACACTGTGTGCTACTCCCTTCACAGAACAGCGCAAACTCGCTCTAACCAGAATAGAAAGAGGAGTGGGAGGCCCCGGTGCACAACTGAGCAAGAGTACAAGTACATTAGTGTCTAGTTTGAGAAACAGATGCCTCACAAGTCCTCAACTGGCAGCATCATCAACTAGTACCCACAAAACACCAGTCTCAATGTCAACAGTGAAGAGGCGACTCCAGGATGCTGGCCTTCTAGGCAGAGTTGCAAAGAAAAAGCCATATCTCAGACTGGCCAATAAAAAGAAAATATGGGCAAAAGAACACAGACACTGGACAGATGAACTCTGGATCTTTTATTTCAGCTCAATGAAACATGGGACCAACACTTGATATGTTGCATTTATATTTTTGTTCAGGGTGTATATATATATATATATTTAAACTTCTCTGACATAGCTTGGCCTAACATTACTTTTAGATTTGTGAGTATTGTTGTAAATTGTTAGATATTACTGCACTTTTGGAGTTAGGAACACAAGTATTTTGCTACACCCGCAATAACATCTGCTAAATATGTGTATGCAACCAATAAAATGGTATTTGATTTGAACTAACTATTGTAGCCTGGTTGCAGCTGAAACTGTACCATATTCACCATGTACAGTATACTCTTAGTGTAAGGTACTGGGTGTCGGGAGTGTGAAGTCAGGCGCAGGAAAACAGAGAGTTCAATATAATGCTCTTTTAATGCATTCACGGTGAACCACGGCCACCCCACTCAACACTGGGTGCTCAAAACAAACTGCCCCAGACACGGGGAACGAAAACAGTCCAGCACTATACACGAACATAAACAAACAAGTACATCTGAAACAAACACCAGGCTTACAATAATCAATCCCGCACAAAGAAACGGGCGGGCCGGCTGACTAATAAAGCCCAACTAATTACAACAAACTCAAAACAGGTGTAATCAATAAACACATAAGGAGGGGGAGAAAATAATCAGTGGCAGCTAATAGGCCGATGACGACGACCGCCGAGCGGGAAGGGGAGCCTGCTTCGGTCGGAGTCGTGACACTTAGAAAACAAATTGATATCTAGAACCTAAAAGGGTTCTTTAGCTGTTCCCATAAGAGAACCCTTTGAAGAACCCTTTTTGGTTCCCCTTTCTACTGAGGGTTCTACATGGAAAACAAGAGGGTTCTACCTGGAACCAAAACTGGTTCTACCTGGAACCAAAAAGGGTTATCCTATGGAGACAGCTGAAGAAACCTTTTGGAACCCTTTTTTCTAAGAGTGTAGTTCACTACTATTGACCAGAGTCCTATGGAACCTGGTCAGAGGTAGCACTCTATATAATGAATAGGGTGCCATTCGGCACCAACCCCTGTCTGAGTGAACTCATTATTAATGTAGCCTTGAACCGGCTCAGTCTGTGTGAACTCACTTTTTTGTCTTTGTGAAGGCCCTATATTCAATTACGCCTTTCACTACTAAGAGGACTATTAGGAGCCAGATGAAACACATGGTGAGCTGAAGAATCTATACGACACTAAAGGTGCACATGGTCTTACCACTGGAATACTTAATCTGTAGTTGAGAGCTACAGGTGTTGGATGGTCTGGCAGCCAGACCTGTTTCTCTCTGCTTTCTGTGTGTGTGCGTGTGTGTGTGTGTGTGTGTGTGTGTGTGTGTGTGTGTGTGTGTGTGTGTTCATAAGGAGGGAATGTGGAGGAGATATTTCCTGAATACTCCAGAAGGACAGAGGGTGAGAATGGGAAAATCTGAAATGCCGTCAAACAAAGCAGCCTGCCAGCGACAGTATGAGAGGACAAATATCAAGTGTTTCCATAAAGCGCGGTGGCTTTGAAAATCGAACTCATTTGATGAAGCAGCGGGCTCCTTCGAACGTATATCCCTCCTCCCATCCCGTTGGTAAATCTATGCGGGAAAGAGAGGGGGAAGAGGGGGGAGTAATGAATAGGCTACGAGACGAATAGGGGTAGTATCTGTTCAGGGTCCTATTGGTTCCAGACTTGGTGCATCGGTCCTGCTCCTCTGGCTGCTCCGGACAGGAGGGAGACTCTGGCTGCTCCGGACAGGAAGGAGACTCTGGCTGCTCCGGACAGGAGGGAGACTCTGGCTGCTCCGGACAGGAGGGAGACTCTGGCTGCTCCGGACAGGAGGGAGACTCTGGCTGCTCCGGACTGAAGCCCGTCGCTGGAGGCTCCGGACTAGAGGGCATCGCTGGAGGCTCCGGACTGAAGGGCGTCGCTGGAGGCCTTGTGCCATTACTCCTCACTGGAGGCTTCGTGCCATGGATCATCACTGGAGGCTTCGTGCCATGGATCATCACTGGAGGCTTCTTACCATGGATCATCACTGGAGGCTTTGTGCCATGGATCATCACTGGAGGCTTTGTGCCATGGATCATCACTGGAGGCTTTGTGCCATGGATCATCACTGGAGGCTTCGTGCCATGGATCATCACTGGAGGCTTCGTGCCATGGATCATCACTGGAGGCTTCTTACCATGGATCATCACTGGAGGCTTTGTGCCATGGATCATAACTGGAGGCTTTGTGCCATGGATCATCACTGGAGGCTTTGTGCCATGGATCATCACTGGAGGCTTCGTGCCATGGATCATCACTGGAGGCTTCGTGCCATGAATTATCACTGGAGGCTTCTTACCATGGATCATCACTGGAGGCTTCGTGCCATGGATCATCACTGGAGGCTTCGTGCCATGTATCATCACTGGAGGCTTCGTGCCATGGATCATCACTGGAGGCTTTGTGCCATGGATCATCACTGGAGGCTTCGTGCCATGGATCACCACTGGAGGCTTCGTGCAATGAATCACCACTGGAGGCTTTGTGCCATGGATCATCACTGGAGGCTTCGTGCCATGAATTATCACTGGAGGCTTCTTACCATGGATCATCACTGGAGGCTTCGTGCCATGGATCATCACTGGAGGCTTCGTGCCATGTATCACCACTGGAGGCTTTGTGCCATGGATCATCACTGGATGCTTCGTGCCATGAATTATCACTGGAGGCTTCTTACCATGGATCATGACTGGAGGCTTCGTGCCATGGATCATCACTGGAGGCTTCGTGCCATGTATCATCACTGGAGGCTTTGTGCCATGGATCACCACTGGAGGCTTCGTGCCATGGATCACCACTGGAGGCTTCGTGCCATGGATCATCACTGGAGGCTTCGTGCCATGTATCATCACTGGAGGCTTTGTGCCATGGATCATCACTGGAGGCTTTGTGCCATGGATCACCACTGGAGGCTTCGTGCCATGGATTACCACTGGAGGCTTCGTGCCATGGATCATCACTGGAGGCTTCGTGCCATGTATCATCACTGGAGGCTTTGTGCCATGTATCATCACTGGAGGCTTTGTGCCATGGATCACCACTGGAGGCTTCGTGCCATGGATCATCACTGGAGGCTTCGTGCCATGGATTATCACTGGAGGCCTGGCTTTGGGAGAAGGCACAGGACTCACCAGACTGGGGAGACATGCAGGAGGCCTTGTCCTTGGCCGAGGCACCGGATACACTGGGCCGTGGAGGCGCACTGGAGGTCTCGAGCAAAGAGCCTGCACAACCCGTCCTGGCTGGATGGTGATTTTGGCCCTGCACGTGCGGGGCGCAGGCACAGGACGCACTGGGCTGTGCAGACGCACTGGAGACACAGTGCGCAGAGCCGGCGCAGGATATCCTTGGCCGTAGAGATGTACTGGAGGTCTGTAGAGCAAGGCTGGCACACTCCGTCCTGGCTCGATGCCCACTCTAGCCCGGCCGATGCGAGGAGCTGTGATGTAGCGCACCGGGCTATGAACACGTATTGGAGACACCGTGCGCTCCACCGCATAACACGGTGCCTGACCAGTAAGACGCTTGCCACGGTAAGCACGGGGAGTTGGCTCAGGTCTCCTACCTGACTCCGCCAATCTCCTCGTATGCCCCACCCCAAAACAATTTCTGGGGCTGCCAACTCCTCGTAGCGTCGCTGCTCCACTTTAGCTGCCTCCAGCTCCTCTTTAGGACGGCGATACTCTCCCGGCTGTGCCCAGGGTCCCTTGCCGTCCAAGACTTCCTCCCATGTCCAGGAGTCCATTCCACCACGCTGCTTGGTCTTTTGGTGGTGGGTAGTTCTGTCACGATCTTCTTCGTCTGATGATGAGGAATAAAAATCATCGGACCAACACGCAGCGTGGTAAGTGTTCATTGTAATTTAATTAAATAAACTGAACACTGAATGACAAAAACAACAAAGAGAGTGAACAACATGAAACAGTCCTGTAAGGTGAAAAAACACAAAACAGAAAACAGCTACCCACAAACACAGGTGGGAAAAGGCTACCTAAGTATGGTTCTCAATCAGAGACAATGATAGACAGCTGCCTCTGATTGAGAACCACACCCGGCCAAACACATAGAACTAGACAACATAGAACACAACATAGAATGCCCACCCCAACTCACGCCCTGACCAACCAACAGAGAGACATAAAAAGGATCTCTAAGGTCAGGGCGTGACAAGTTGGTTGTAATTTTGGGTAGAGCAGACCTTTCCATGTCTGTGTTAGCTGCATGTGTGACATAACTCCACCAGTCCTATTTATGATTTCATCCATTAAAATTAAACCTTTTTTAACCTGTCTAGGATCAGGGTGGCGCTAGCGGCACACCCCCCCCCCCCCCCACTGAAAAACCAGTGCCGCGAAATTCAAAAAAAATATTTTTTTTAAATATTTAACTTTCACACATTAAAGTCCAATACAGCTAATGAAAGACACAGATCTTGTGAATCCAGTCAACATTTCCGATTTTTAAAATGTTTTACAGGGAAGACACAATATGTAAAGATGTACATCTATTACCTAAAAACACATTAGCATAATCCACCATCTTTTATTTGTCCACCAACACCAGTAGCCATCACCAATTCGGCTAAACTAAGATATTTATAGCCCCTAACCAACAAAAAAACTCATTAGATGACAGTCTGATAACATATTTATGGTATGGGATAGGTTTTGTTAGAAAAAAGTGCATATTTCAGGTAGATGGCATAGGTTACAATTGCACCCACCGTCACAAATGGAATAGAAAAACTACTTAGAGCAACGTGTTTACCTACTTACTAATCATCAAACATTTCGTAAAAATACACAGCATACACGAATCGAAAGACACAGATCCTGTGAATACAGACAATATTTCAGATTTTCTAAGTGTCTTACAGCGAAAACACAATAAATCGTTATATTAGCTTAGCACATAGCAATTAGCAGCCCAGCATTGATTCTAGCCAAAGTGAGCGATAAAAGTCAACATCGCCAAAAGATATTAATTTTTTCACTAACCTTCTCAGAATTCTTCCGATGACACTCCTGTAACATCACATTACAACATGCATATACAGTTTGATCGAAAATGTTTATATTTAGCCACCAAAATCATGGTTAGACAATGTGAAATGTAGCTCAGTTGGTCAGAAAATTTCCTTGCGCCACTTAGACAGTGATCTACTCTTATACATAAATACTCATAAACGTGACTAAAAAATATAGGGTGGACAGGGATTGATAGACAATTTAATTCTTAATACAATTGCGTTATTACATTTTTTAATTTATCCTTACTTTTCAATACAGTTTGCGCCAAGCGAAGCTACGTCAAAAAACATGGCGTCCTAAGCCACTAAAATGTTTCGACAGAAACACGATTTATCATAATAAAAATGTCCTACCTTGAGCTGTTCTTCCATCAGTATCTTGGGCAAAGGATCCTTTCTTGGGAGGAATCGTCTTTTGGTGGAAAGCTGTCCTCTTGCCATGTGAAAATGCCAACTGCGTTCGGGATGAACTGAAAGCGTGCCCACCTATTCACAGCGTTAAAGAAATAAATGTCCCAAAATCGCACTAAACGGATATAAATTGCTATAAAACGCTTTAAATTAACTACCTTATGATGTTTTTAACTCCTATAACGAGTGAAAAGATGACCGGAGAAATATAACAGGCTAAACTAACGCTTGGAACAGGAGAGGGTCGGTGTCCTCCACGCGCGTTACGCAGCAAGAAAAGACTTGCTAGCTACAGGGTTTTTTCATTTGTAGTGCCTGTGAACGCGCAATCGACCCCATTGGAATCGTCATCACGTAAAGGCATCCAGGGGAAGACGTAAGAAGTGTCCGTATAGTCATAGCAAAATCAGTGCCGTTTTAACTGACTTCAGAACAGTGGCCAACATTTCTGAAATCTGAATCCATGTCAGGGAAATTGCTGTAGAATGGGCTCTGTTCCACTTAGAGACAAAATTTCAACTCCTATAGAAACTATAGACTGTTTTCTATCCAATAATAATAATAATATGCATATTGTACGATCAAGGATTTTGTGGGAAGCCATTTCAAAAATTAGCCAAATTAGCATAAATAGTCTAAACAGCGCCCCCATCCCCATTAAACATTTCTTCGAAAAATACGTTTTTTTAATCAATTAGTATATTTGAGTTTAACCACAATATTTGTTGTATTATTTGTTCTGTCTTTTCAGGTTGATTAAACTGAAATTGCAACCAACTTTCTAAGGCTTATTTAAAAAATAACTATATTTTGGAGATTATTTCCTTTTCAAACAACGAAAAGTGAGCAGGTGTAATCTGAATAAAGGGAAAAAGGCTATTCTTGAGCGTGTGTGTTTGGTCGTGTGTGTGTGTGAGGTCGTGTGTGTGTGTGAGAAGCTGCAGACTCTAATGATAGGTTGTGTTATCAATCGGAGCAGTACCCAATAACTAATAAGCACCTGACCTGTGAAGCATGACTAATTACAATGTGGCAGCATCCCTCAGCGGAGACACCTCTGTGTGTGTGTGTGTGTATAGAGAGATAGAGTGGAGAGGAAAGAGAAGAGAGAGAGAGAGAGAGAGAGAGAGAGATTGGTGTATGGCCTAATTGGTGCACTAGCTCTACTTAATCATGAATGAAACATTGACGCTGCAGTGCAGAGATCTTAATCAGCCCCCATGACCCCATGACCCCACACACTTCCTATATCTCTCTCTCTCCCCTCTCTCTCTCTTATCTCCCTCCTCTCTCTACCCCACAATCTCACTCTCTCTCCTCTCTCCCTACCCCCTATCGCAAGGCCGAATCTCCTCCCATGCTATAATAGCAGCCTTGAAGAGTCCCACCTACTGTATACAGTAGCCTCCCACTGAGTGTCACTACAGGTTAGCAGCATGCCTGGGCATCACAGCATTACAGACGTGGCATGCTAACCAAGCAGCAGTTGGGGAATGTTAATCACTGTGTGGGTGGGTGGGTTGGTGCTCAGTGAAGAAATTAACTTTGTTAATCACGGACGATCTGGTTGGTTACCCTCAGGTTCAATGTGCAAGTCATGTTTAACCACAGTGAACTGAAATTCAATTCAAAAAGCTTCTTTAATATTCAATTACTGTACGTTAAATTATGAGGCTGTTCTCGACACAGTAACCTGCTACGTAGCTCTATATAGCTTTCTCCTCTTCAGATGACTGTGAGAGTGTTGCAGTGACTGGACACAGGCCAGGACCCATCTCTCTATGTCTCTCTTATCCAGCAGCTCTCCAGGCCCAGTAAACCCTCCCTCGCTTTCTTTCTCTCTCCTTTTTAATGGTGAGCACTTCAGGCATCAGTCGAGTGCTGGAGAGAATGACCATTTGCGGTCACTTGTGTGCATGAACGTGCGTGCGTGCGTGCGTGCGTGCGTGTGTGTGTGTGTGTGTGATGAGCAGTTCTGACAGCCCAGAAAAGACAGTGTGTGTAATGGACTCACAGTCTGAGAATTGACTATGGTCAAGTGACTATGGTCAAGTGAGCCAGGTCAGTGATTTGATTCTTAGAACGTCTGTCAGTTGAGAAGAGGAGAGGAGATGAGATTGTCCTTCTTTGAGGGACTGAAGGGGATGTGAAAGTCAGTCTCCCTAGAAAACAGAAGAGGAGAGAGAGCAGTCACATATAGGAGTATTTAACAGTCCTCACACACCATCTACTATGCAGCATTAAGGCTGGGGGGTAGAGAGAAGCCCTAGGGGATGCCTGTCTCTTATTCTACCTGTGTGACTGAGGTAACACATTAGTATTGTGCAGTGGAGCAGGCTTCTTGGTTAAAGTGAGGGAAAGCCCACTGAGTTAGTCCTTGAGGCAGTGTTTGGAGGACATCTCAGCTCCTTCAGAATCTCATGATACAGTTTGAGGACTATAGAGTCGGCAGAGTTCAGTGGCATCAATAGGGTATGACTAGGTTACAGATGGCTGTGTGTGTGTTTGTGCATGTGTATGAGCATATGTTTGTGTGTGTGTTTGTGTTTGTGTATTTGAGCTTTTATGTTGACATGCCTACCTGCGTTTGTTTCAAGACGTGAAATGGCGCTGTACTGGATGGCCGCCGTTTTGCCAGCTCCGACCCAACTTTGCTATTTTATGATTATTTTGTAGTTAAAGTAAAAATTATCTTCACAACATGTATCCACTATTATTTCTTACAACCTAAAATAACTTTTGAACATCAGATCGGCAGTTACTTACCCCAATTCCGGCTTCAACATCTGGGCTATCTCTGTAATTCCGACGCAATTTCCAGGTTCCCCAAGAGGAAAAGCCGGCGTTACAGAGGCAAAGGTGTGTGTGTGTGTGGGGGGGGGGTCCTGTTGAGATTAAGGCGAAGGGAAAACCGGCCACCTATTCACTCCATATACTGGCCAATGTACAGTCACTTGATAATAAGTTGGATGACCTCTGATTGCAGATTTGCTACCAACGGGAATCTCGAATCAGCAATATTCTTCGCTTTTCTGAAACATGGCTCTCTCCCCAATGGCTATCAAACTCAATAGATTCTTCATGCACCGGACGGACAGGACAGTGGAGTCTGGGAAATCGAGGGGGGGAGGCGTTTGCCTCTACATCAACACCAACTGGTGTTCTATCTCCAGCGCGGCGGAAGTGTCGACCCACTGTTTACCTGTCTTGGAATACCTGATGGTCAAATGCCGACCGTTCTACCTCCCAAGGGAGTTTTCAGCTGTTATTGTGACTGTTGCTTACATTCCACCCCAGGACAAGAAAAATAATAAGCTGGCACTTAACACTGTACAAGGATATAAACAAGCAAGAAAATCTACATCCATAGGCTGGTTGCCGGCGATTTTAATTCTGCGTCATTAAGACACGTGATGACCAACGTTCATCAGCACGTCTCTAGCGTTGATAAAATACTAGACCACTGTTATTCTACCCAAAAGCAAGCGTACAAGGCACTCCCTCATCTGCCATTCAGCAAATCAGATCATGACTCCATACTCCTGCTTCCCCCTGCTTCCGTCCTCCTGATTATGCTACAGGACTACTTTGCTAGCGCTGATTGGATAATGTTTCGAGACTCCACC
Source organism: Salvelinus fontinalis (assembly GCF_029448725.1). Lineage (NCBI taxonomy): Eukaryota > Metazoa > Chordata > Actinopteri > Salmoniformes > Salmonidae > Salvelinus > Salvelinus fontinalis. The sequence continues at coordinate 26,817,045 of NC_074675.1, read as the reverse complement.
GATAACATTGATGAGCTAACCTCCTCCGTCACCGGCTTCATTGGAAAATGCATCGGCGATGTTATCCGCAGTTGGCGTTAAACTAAAGGACAGGACTACCGCACACAGAGCTATCGTAGACAACCCTGAGGCTACTGCCGAGGACAGGAATAAGTACAAGAAGTCCCCCTTTGACCTCAAGCAAGAGGACAAGACAGGAATAAAGTGGAATCATATCACACAGGCTCTGATGTCTGCTACATGTGGCAGGAGCTACAGTCTAGAATTACAAAGGGAGACCCAACCGTGATCTGCCCAATGATGACGCTCTACCAGATGAACTCAATGCATTTTTATGCACGCTTTGACAACAACAACATCGTGCCGGGTGTGAGGGCCATCACCAACCCAGAGGATGGAGTGATCTCGCTCTTCGAGGCCGTGAGGAAGGTCTTAAGAAGGTTTTTAATCAGGTCAACACCCGCAAGGCAGCGAGGCCCGACAGTATTCCAGGGCGCATTCTCAGAACAGTTGGCAGGCAAATTCATTGTCATTTTCAACCGCTCCTTGTCCCACTCTGTAATCCCCCCATGTTTAAAGATGACCGCCATCATTCCTGTCCCCAAGAACTCTAAGGCTTCATGCCACAATGACTACCGCCGTTTAGCAATCACTTCTGTTATCATGAAGTAATTTGAGAGGCTGGTTATGGCACACATTAACTCCACCATCCCTGACACCCTAGATATACTCCAATTTGCATACCCGCCCCAACAGATCCATAGATGACGCAATCTCAATTGCTCTCCACACTGCACTTACCCACCTACAGTTGAAGTCGGAAGTTTACATACACCTTAGCCAAATACATTTAAACTCCGTTTTACACAATTCCTGACATTTAATCCTAGAGAGAATGATTTATTTCAGCTTTTATTTCTTTCATCACATTCCCAGTGGGTCAGAAGTTTACATACACTCAATGAGTATTTGGTAGCATTGCCTTTAAATTGCTTAACTTGGGTCAAACGTTTCGGGTAGCCTTCCACAAGCTTCCCACAATAAGTTGGGTGAATTTTGGCCCATTCCTCCTGACAGAGTTGATGTAACTAAGTCAGGTTTGTAGGCCTCCGTGCTCGCACACACTTTTTCAGTTCTGCCCACAGATTTTCTATAGCATTGAGGTCAGGGCTTTGTGATGGCCACTCCAATACCTTGACTTTGTTGTTCTTAAGCCATTTTGCCACAACTTTGGATGTATGCTTGGGGTCATTGTCCATTTGGAAGACCCATTTGCGACCAAGCTTTAACTTCCTGATTGATGTCTTGAGATGTTGTTTCAATTTATCCACATCATTTTCCCCCCTCATGATTTTCCCCCTTTGTGAAGTGCACCAGTCGCCCCTTCAGCAAAGCACCCCCACAACATGATGTTGCCACCGCGTGCTTCACGATTGGGAGTGTGTTCTTCAGCTTGCAAGGCTCCCCCTTTTTCCTCCAAACATAACGATGGTCATTATGGCCAAAAAGTTAAATTTTTGTTTCATCAGACCAGAGGACATTTCTCCAAAAAGTATGAACTTTGTCCCCATGTGCAGTTGCAAACCGTAGTCTGGCTTTTTTATGGCGGTTTTGGAGCAGTGGCTTCTTCCTTGCTGAGCGGCCTTTCAGGTTATGTTGATATAGGACTTGTTTTAATGTGGATATAGATAATTTTATACCTGTTTCCTCCAGCATCTTCACAATGTCCTTTGCTGTTGTTCTGGAATCGATTTGCACTTTTCGCACCAAAGTATGTTCATCTCTAGGAGAGAGAACGTGTCTCGTTCCTGAGCAGTTTGACGGCTGCGTGGTCCCATGGTGTTTAAACTTGCATACTATTGTTTGTACAGATGAGCGTGGTACCTTCAGGCATTTGGAAATTGCTCCAATTTTTTTCTGGGGTGATTTCTTTCGATTTTCCCTTGATGTCAAGCAAAGAGGAGTTTGAAGGCAGGCCTTGAAATACATCCACAGATACACCTCCAGTTGACTCAAATGATGTTAATTAGCCTATCAGAAGCTTGTAAAGCCATGACAGCATTTTCTGGAATTTTCCTGTCACCCCCTGACCTTCAAGATCCTTTTTATGTCTCTATTTTTGCTTTGGTCAGGGTGTGAGTTGGGGTGGGTATTCTATGTTCTATGTTTTGTAGTTCTATGTTTTGGCCGGGTAGAGTTCTCAATCAGGGACAGCTGTCTATCGTTGTCTCTGATTGAGAACCATACTTAGGCTGCCCTTTTTCCCACCTGTGTTTGTGGGAGGTTGACTTTGTTTAGGGTACATAGGCTTTGAGCTTCACGGTTTGGTTTTGTAGTGTTTATTGTTTTGTTCGGCGTCATTTTGAGTTAATAAAGAAAATGTACGCTGCACGCTGCACCTTGGTCCTCATCTTTCAACAGCCGTGACATTTCCAAGCTTTTTGAAGGCACATTCAACTTAGTGTATGTAAACTTCTGACCCACTGGAATTTTGATACAGTGAATTATAAGTGAAATTATTAAGTCTGTAAACAATTGTTGGAAAAATTACTTGTATCATGCACAAAGTAGATGTCCTAACCGACTTGCCAAAACTATTGTTTGTTAACAAGAAATTTGTGGAGTGGTTGAAAAACGAGTTTTAATGACTCCAACCTAAATGTGTGTAAAGGCAACATCACGTCTGCCACACTGACCCTCAACACATGGGTGTGTGCTTGGTCCGCTCCTGTACTCCCTGTTCACCCACGACTGCTTGGCCATGCACGACTCCAACACCATCATCAAGTTTGCTTACACCACGACAGTTGTAGGCCTGATCACCGGCGGCAATGAGTCAGCCTACAGGGAGGAGGTCCGTGACCTGGCAGTGTGGTACCAGAACAACAACCTCTCCCTCAACATCAGTAAGACCAAGGAGCTGATCGTGGACTACAGGAAACAGGGGGGCGAGCACATCCCCATCCACGCCGATCGGGCTGCAGTGGAGTAGGCCGAGAGCTGTGTCCAAATCACTAAAGACTTCAAATGGTCCAAACACACGTGCACAGTCGTGAAGAATGCACGACAGTGCCTCTTCCCCCTCAGGACGTTGAAAATGTTTGGCATGGGCCCTCAATTCCTCAAAATGTTCTACAGCTGTACCATTGAGAGCACCTTGACTGGCTGGTATGGCAATAGCACTGCCTTCGATTGCATGGGGCTACAGAGGGTATGGCAGACAGCCCAGTACATCACTTGGGCCGAGCTACCTGCCATCCAGGACATCTATATCAGGCGGTGTGGAAGGAAGACCCTGAACATTTTAAAGACCCCAACCAGCCAATCCATAGACTATTCTCTCTGCTTTCGTGCGGCAAGTGTTACCGGTGCACAAAGTCTGACACCAACAGGCTCTTGAGCAGCTTCTACCACAAGCGATATCTAACAAAATAGCAGACTATCTGAGTTAACCGTGTATCTTTATTGACCTTTTATTTGTATTTTTGCACTGTCTCTATGCACACTCACAGGGCCCTACACACACACACACACACACACACACACACACACACACACACACACACACACACACACACACACACACACACACACACACACACACACCATCATCTGATTACTCACACACACATACTCACACCCACTCACATACAAGCTGCTACTCTGTTTATCTTATATCCTGTTGCCTAGTAACCTTACCTCTACACATATCTGCCAACATCTCTCCAGTATTTCTGCACATTGTATATATGATATTGGAACTTACCCTGTGTATAGTATGCTTGCTTACTTATTGTGTTCTTCATATTTCTTGTTATTTCTTGTGCGTTTTTTCTAGTGTTACATTGTTATTGATTATTGCATTGTTGGGTTTTGACATTTCATTGTACTTGTGCATGTGACATTAAAACACGTGAAACTTGACTTGTGTGTGCATAGTGAATAAGAGGAAAGTGAAGAGCAAGAGAGAAGTGAACATGTTCACAGAGGCCGCTGCTACTGAACAGAACATGTGTGTTTTTGAACCTGTATGACCGAGATCTTTGAGTTGACTCACGGACTTCTCCATTCCCCTTGAAGAGAAGGTCTGAGCTGAACCGAGCTGCACTCAACTGAATGGAGGTCACCTCCAAACTCACAAATTCACTCACAGACCACTTTCATTTTCTACTGAAATCCCTACAACATAACACAGACAGAATCTCTGCCCCAGAAAGCTATTTTCGCAATGGAAGGATATTTCAGAGATTAGTGACGTACCTACACACACAAAGCTTCTGTGTTATCGCATCTCCTCCCCAATCCATTTATCTATCCCTCTCTTTCCTCCCTCTCTTTCCTCCCTCTCCCCCTCGCCAAGGCAAAACTATAAATACATCAAGCTTGTTGCCAGAGGCTTCTGTAGGGGGGTCAAAACCTGAACTACTCTGTTTGCAAATATTGGAGGGGTCGACGTAGACTGCAACCTGCAACCAGTGTATTTTATAAAGACCAAGTCAAATTCACATGATATACTACCTAAATCCACATTTGAAAAGGAGCACTTATGTGTAAAACCAGTCATTTGACCATGGGGTAACCAGTAATGACGATGGTCTACTTTAGTCATAACCTCTTCCTACCCGTGGTAAGTCTCAGGGGATGTTGTGTGGTGCTAGGTACTCTCCCTTCTCCTCAGGGCAACATTCCATTTCCGCCCTGCTTTGGATTCCTGTGATTGACTGTAGATCTGACAGATGGCAAACGACCACCCAGACACATTCTTTAGTTTACAACCACCCCTTACGCACCTCAAACCAACATCGGTATTCTCAGTGTACGTCATCATATCATGGATCATAACTCCATGTTCCCTAGACACAGCTATAAGGTGGGGTTGCTGTTTTACTCCCAATGGTCATAATATGGGAATTTATGAGACACATATCTAAGTTTATATCTTACAAATAGTACATTCAATATCCAGATGTGGCCTATGCGGGAATCTAACCCACAACTTTTTTTCCCAACCGCCTGAGAACTGCTCTGGCACCTGTTATAGCGAACTAAGAAACACAGGTTTATTTCAAATGGCATACAACCCCCTGTATCTTTTAACAACCGCACTGAAGCAATTATGGAGAGCTGAGTATTAGGCTGCTTAGTGGAGGCAGTTTCAGACAGGAATAAAACAGGTCTGAAATATAAACAGCACGTCAACAACAATTAACCATAGCCTCTAATGTACAACATAGCCTGTGTGTGTGGCGGGCCTTACGATGGGAAAGAAATCCATATTTCACACAACACATTTTGGTACTTCCAATCTATAACTCCAACCCCGATTGCTTTTTCATAGTAAATCCTCATTAAGACCTCCAGACAGTTTCTGAGTACATAGGCTAGACCGAGGTTTGTACAACTTTATACTAAGGTTTCTACTGAGTTTCCCATAGCTGTCTCCCTGCTTCATTTAGGCTAACCTGTTGGTGTCTTCTTAACTATTTCTCATTGTCATAACAGTCAAGTACTTAGACTACCCTACAGTAGATTGAGTTTTAAAAAAATGATTATCCATGTGTTGTCCTGTGACTGTTACCTTTACCTTTTGGAGTCCTGAGGTGATTCATGGGGCCCACATCTCTCTACAAGTATACTGTAGTCAGGGTCACTCTCTGTGGCACAGATACACTTATTTTTATTTTTAAGTGTCCTTTTATTAACTGTACTTTGTTCTTTGTTTTTCCATACACGTGTACAGATGACGTAATAACTGATGCCAATAATGCATAGATAATGTCACGTATTATTAGACGACAGCAAAGGAAATACTCTACCATGCATGGCTATGGTTGATTTTAGTGTCTCAAAACTCGATTTGAGGGTGTTTTTTAAATCTCTATTTTGTATTGTCTATTATTTATCATTGTGCAGTGACACTTTAATAAATGTAACTCTAACTCTACACACACCCAATCATAGAACTGCCAAGTGAATGTTGTGATGAGAAGCAGCCTGATAACATCTATGGGCCCATTAAAGCTACAATCTGGGATGGAACACATTCCCCAATCTGAGATTTCACCTTTAAAGACTGTCTTCTGGCTGAATAACTGAGACCTTCTAAAAGGCTGAAGCTTTAAGGCAAATCTACAATCGGTGTTATCGCTGTAGAAACCAAGTCCTGATTCCTAAGCTGGGTCTGGGTCTGGGTCTGGGAGATAGCTGTTCACGCCTGTTTAAATGTCATGGCCGATAAGGAAGGATTATCAGCTTGTGTAGTTAGAGCTATAGCTACAGAACATTGGGATGCTACAGTAGAGCAGTAAGACACTCATTAAGCAGTCTGTGTCCGCGATGCATATCTGTGTTGAAACTAATGGATCGATACAATATACGCTGAATGGATGGATGGTTGTATCTTGGCGAGTCTGACTGAGTTTCTGGCCCAAGAATTTGTTTTTGACTTTGAGTTCCAAAAAACAGAGAAATATACACAAAACCAAGACAACCATTGATCTGAAACGTATTGCATTCCATGTACTGAATCCAAGTAAAATCCAAAGCTTGCATACTGCATTGCATGGTTTGACCTTGATTTGCAAATATACCTTGATTTGAACAAGTCACCCGGTGTTCCTTCAATATCTTCAGGTAGAAGAGGATAGAAGCAGCAATGGGTGTCTGCATGTAAAGGAGTCTAAATTCCCAATCGGTCAGATACCTGTATGGAAAAACAATATGGCAGTACTAAATATATTTGCCCTGTTCTTTACGTATATTCAATTCCTTCAGATCTACATAAGATCTCCACAGCTGCCTAGGGAGTATGGGCTAAGGGTCTATTCCCGAATTGATAGCAGTCTCTGGGCCCCGGGGGTCAACAAATACAAGGTGTTTGCTCACAAAGATACGTATCCACTGTGCAACTCATTTACAGTACAGGATAGGTCAATACTATTGGCTGGAATATAACGGTGTGAGTCCATCCACGTCAGTGATCAGTCTCTACAAAAAACAAACAAACAATCCCTCCCCTGTTTGATATTCTGGCCTGCTCACGCACACAGATGGCAAATCACTTGTTAGCATGAGAATGGAGATGATGATGCACACACCCGCATTCAAATGCTCTGAGGCGCGCGGACACACACACTGCCAAATAAGACTGGATATTAAAAATATTCATTCCGCCAGTTTAGACACCTAATTGGGGTGCTTTAGACGAGCAAAACAACTCAATCAATTGATTAAGCAGACTTAGCAATACCACGCACGCACGCACGCACGCACGCACACACACACACACACACACACACACACACACACACACACACAAACACACACACCACAACTGGTGTGTGATTGTAGTGCAGTCGAAGCCTTAATAATAATAACAATAATTTATTACATTTTCATCTAATTTTATTGTAGAACCAAAGAACCAAACCAAAGAAGCAATATATCATGACAGGTCAACCAATAGAGGCCATGTACAGTATTTAAAAGCTGCATCCTCTGAAGACGGGGTCAGTTCATGACTTGAGCGAAGGGAGCTGGACAGAGGATGCTATAGATGATGGTGATGGAGTCTGCAGGTGATCTTGTAGAGGGAAAGTCAGGGGACCAGCCAGGCACTTATAGCTACAGGACTTCTCCTCTTCCTCTCTGTGTAACACCCACATGGCTGACGCCTCAGCAGCTCTGGGCGCCAGAAAGCTCACCACACGCAGTTCAGAATAGTAGCCAGTCCTCCCCACTACGAGCTCTCTGCCTCAGCACTGCTGTATTCCTCTGTCTCCCATTCCTCTCACGCTTCAGGCCAGTCCTGAAATGATGTTCTCAAAGGATCTGGAATTGGCGACGAGGTGAAACCAAAAAGATGGTACGGTATCCAGACGCATTTTTCAAACAAAAGCTAGTTAGCCAAGCCAAAAGGTGTTCACCTGTCAGTCAGTCTGCAAATCTGTGCTTCAGAAACGGCAGATATATGCAACAAAAACTCAGTGTTATCAAAATCAAAAGAGCGGATTAAGAAACAACAATCAAAAACCACCTAAAAATAACTAACTACTGTATGGTCAAATGTACAGCAGCTCCACGCTTAGGCTGCTACTAGGGTGTCATGGTAACTAGAGAAACGGCAGGATCCTAATGCTTCAGCATTATCCACACTTCCTTTCTTTTCAATTTCCTCCGGGAATTATAACTACACAACAGGAAAGACTTCTCAAGTGAAAAAGGAAGAGCTCAAATTATTCAATCAAGGAGGATTTTTCTTTCGCGACGGCAATTCAGATTGAAAGCTATTTCCTGTCTGCAGAGAGGCTCCTTGCAGTGATATTTGTATATAATGGACAGAGGAATACTAAGCAGCAGAGTGCCAGCAGCATTGTTAAAGACTGTAGTTAGGGAAATGAAGCCTCCGTAGCCTCGTAGAGAAACTCAGGCATTCCAGACGAGCGTGACTCCCTGACACGCTGTTTCAAAAGGCCTGCGTGAGACGCATAGTGCTAGGAATTCAACGGTAGTAAATGGAGAGTGGAAGAGGGAGAGAGAGAGGTCCAGTTGTCGGTTTGATGCAGGCTGCGTCTCTTTCTCAGGTCTCTGACTGGACGGAAAGGTCAGTGAAGACAAACACACACATGTACAAACACATACACGCCACAGCAGAGCTGGATCTCTGAAGTGACGAGCGCACAAACACATACACACTGCAGCAGAAGACCAGCCTGTGTATTCTCTCCTTGGACACAAGGTCACTGCATTCACATGTTGTTGTTTTGTTTCGTGTTTCTGTTGAATGAAAATGAGATTCAGACCCAGAATAGAACTGCAGGGTGACAGGACAAATGACTATGTCTATGAAAGACAAAGAGAGGGACAGAGAGAGAGAGAGAGAGAGAGAGAGAGAGAGAGAGAGAGAGAGAGAGAGAGAGAGAGAGAGAGAGAGAGAGAGAGAGAGAGAGAGAGAGAGAGAGAGAGAGAGAGAGAGAGAGAGAGAGAGAGAGAGAGAGAGAGAGAGAGAGAGAGAGAGAGAGAGAGAGAGAGAGAGAGAGAGAGAGAGAGAGAGAGAATATGCCCTTCCCCTTCATATATAAATAGCAGTCTGGAGGAGGCTGCCTACAGTACTTGTCTGTTCACATAAATTAAATCAGCAACGTCCTTATCCCCGGTTCCCTGCTCAAACTTTCTGTACGCACAGGCAGAGACGCTCAGCCTACCACGAAGCACTGCTCCACACTTAATGCAAACAAAACTTGTTCACTCAGTTGTGTCTATCCCTCCCCATGCATTTTAAGTGGAGTTGTCTTTCACTGGGTGGCCGCTGTCGTCAACACTCCATTACGGCTCCGGTAGGTGTAGAGTTTCCTGCCAACCTGTTGTTTTGCCAAGTACTGAGGGGACATTACAACTCTACCTGCCTGTCACCGCAGCTACTTTCCTTTTAATTACACCTGTCAGCAGCAGGACCTGCTAGCTCTTACAGAGGGCACATGTCCCCTCTATGATCACATGCTTTTTATTTGTTTTCTCTTCCAGAGCAAGTCAGGGGTATTTTCAGTTCAATATTCCTGTCCATTTAGGAAGCCCTGCGGACCATATTTAATCAGGCAATAACGAGAATATGAGAATGTGCAGTGATTAGAAAACCCAATTAGTTGTGAGGGCAGGGGGTAAATGAATGTTCCTGCAGGATGCCTGTCTCTTGAGGACAGACTGGGGCAGCGTCCGTAGGGCTCTGGTCAAAAGTAATGTACTATATAGGGAATAGGGTGGCATTTGGGACGCACCTAGCAATTAAAAAGAGGGGACGATAGATAGTGTGCCACTGAAATCACCACATGCTACAGGACCACATCAGCTAATGCATAAAAATGTACCCTTTAATCTGTGTGTTTGATGTCATCATTTTCCACGTAGGACTCAAATTCAATTCCTTTTATGTGATTTGTATCTTTGCTCGCCAGTTATAGATGTCTCCTGGTGATATCTACAGAGCAAGAGTGTTCCCCATCCATTGCATTGAAAAGGATTATGAGGGCACAACGAGAGAGGGAGAGAGACATTAGAGGATTCATGTCATTTGATAACAGTCATCAAAAGGTGTCTTAAATGTCCTGATGTTTACGCGACAGTAAAACTTATGGCTTCAGTACATCAAAGAAACAAAAGCAACAACACAATGGTTCTCCAGAGGGATGGCAGCCTAACACTTGTGTCGTACAGTAATCCAAGAGATGCTCCTCAAGGGGAGAGAGAGAGGGGAGGGAGAAAGAGAAAGAGTGTATCTCACTTAGCCCACCCCAGCCTGGGTAATAGATACGCCACACAAAGAGCATAGACACACAAACACACTCATGCACAGAGAGAGAGAGAGAGAGAGAGAGATAGAGAAAGAGAGAGAGACAGAGCAATATGAGGAAAGAGAGAGAGAAAGGAGGAAAGAGAAAGCAAAAGAGAGAGCGAGAGAGAGAGAGAGAGAGATAATGATAGAGAAATTAGAAAAAGATTAAGTGATTGAAAGATGGAGATGGGGAGAGGTGATTTTAGCATCTTGGCGTGCAAACGCAAAAAGAATTGGAGGATGCATGCCAGCAAAACCACTACACAACACAACACTAAATAATACATGAATTGCACTATAAAGGTGTCAAACGGTGCCCACAAACTGTTAGGGTCTACATAAAGCTGTCCCAACAGCAGAGCTTTCTTTTCAGAACCATGGAGTGAATCCTTACCACCGCTACACCTGGCTATCAGGGGAGCCTTGTCTGGCAGCGAAACAGTTCATTCAGCCTCGTTTACTGACTTTTTTTTAAACATAGCTGATATGGCTGACTTGTTTCAACAAATGTGGTTTCTACTGACAAACTATGGCATAAGGGAACGATGAGTGGACAAGAGAAAATCTGTCATTAGCGAGCTAAGATGTACGTCGTAAATATAACTATTTGTTCAGCCCTTTTGAAATGTACAGCGACAGCATTCAGAACATAGGCCATTCTACATTATTCTCCCTGTACACCAAGTCAGAACCGTAAGATAAACAAAGGGAGCATATAAGCAAACAACTAAAGCAAACAATTAAATACCTTACAATATTCGATGATGACATTTCTCTGAAACAGGCTATAGGCTACATGTGCACCACCAAGTCAGAACAGTAGGCAAAGTTAAGAGGGGGAAAGGGACCAAATTATTAGAGTGAGGGGCATGGACCACTAACAGCTTATGACATAACATACACTTATTATTACCACAGATGAGACAGTATAAATATGAAGCATCCGGTTGGCATTTCCACTCACTACCAAATATGGTAGATAGAGGAAGCCCTAAGGCCAGCAGTGGGAGACGATGGAATGAGATGGATTTTGGCCAACATTCTGATAATTTACTCATCGATGAAACATTTGATTTCAACACAGTTTTCTGTTCCCAAAACTACAATCTGTTACGAATAGAGTGGACTAAGTTTTGAGTTATTGCACACGCGCACTTCCCAGAGTAGTCGTTCCCCAACGGAAATATGCAAATGTGCTAGAATGCACCAATAGGTTCTCGCTAGCTCGTGCTTGGCTCTGCCCACCTCCTTGCTTGTTCCGTCCACTGTGGCTCATTTGTTCCCATTTGAAATGACAGGCTGTGGTCTTTTCTTGGTTTAGTTATAAAAAATCTTTGGTATTACTTTCTTAGATACAGTATACATATCTCCCTGGCATATTACATAATCTATGCAGCAGCATACAAGACATTTTTGGACTCACCTTGTTGTGCTCATTTGAACAAGGTGGCCCAGCGGTCCTTCTTATGGGCAAATTTTGTCATCAAACTTTGTCATCAATGTCTGGCATTCTATGGATTTATGGTGCTTTCAAGACAACTGGAAACTCTGCAAAAAACAAGGTTGAAGCTCTAGAAAGACGCCCGAGTTCCCAACTTGGAATTCCGAGTTGGATGACGGTTCAAACAAATTTTCTCTGCCCTTGTTTTTTTTGAGTCCCCTGTTGTCTTGAATCCACTGAAGTCTGAGATTTCCCAGTTCCGAGTTTCCAGTTGTTTTGAAAGTCGCAGAAGTCATGCTGGATTGACAGCATGGCCAATGTAATCAACCTTTTCTGGCCCATGGGGTTGCATGTGAATGTTTATCCTTTTAAGCTTGGAAAATATATCCTTAAACTCAGACTTGGACCACACACCCTCTCCACTGAATAGCAGGCTAGTGATTGCTTTGCAACGCTTGCAGTTAGCCACGGATTCCTTCCAAACGACTCATTGTTGAATTTGTGATTTCCAACTTGTGTAATGTTTATGTCCAATGCTCTTCATATGTCAAGGATTGAAAAGGATTTGCCAGTAGATTGTCGCCTTGATTCATGATGATGACTGCTTGTCTAGCTTGTTAGCGAAGATTTTGAAAGTATGATGTTGACATGATCAGTCCAATCAAAGCTACGGTAGATATAAGGTGATTTGACGTCATTTTATCTGTGGTCAATGACCTTGAGCCTTCTTGGATGGGCACTTCTAATGTAAATCTATGGCAGCACCCAATGGGCTTGAATTTTCGAGCTCTGCCCCACTTGCCCTGAATGACAGGTCACCACCGGAGATGGGGAGAGAGAGTTTGTTTGTGTGAGAGAGAGAGAGACAGGAAGAGAGAGAAGGAGCGAGAGAGAGAAGGAGCGAGAGGGGGAGAGGAACAGGGTGAGGAGAGAAGAACAGAGGAACAGAGGGCGGCAGAGCCTTTTGAACTCTTCACCTCAGATCGAGGATGTTTATCTGTCTCTAGCAGCAGAGGTGATATTAGCATTTCTGAACCATCTTCAAAGCTCTCCCACTGCTCTGCTGCTGCTCCGCGGGAACCGCCACAGGTGTGTGGGTGCTAGCAAAGAGAGCGTGTGTGTGGGCATGTGGGCATGGGGCCAGACGCGGGAGTGAGACGTGACCCCAGGGGGACAGTTTGTAGAGAAAGAGAAAGAGAGAGCAAGTCAGAAAGAAAGAAAGGGAGAAAAAGAAAGAGAAACAGCAGAGAGACAGGAATGATAAGTCTCTCTCTCTACACACTCCAAGGCCCTCTGTTCTCCGCCAGTTCTGTCCCTTGGCGCAAATAAATATATTAGCCACTGACCTCTTTCAGTGTGCTGTGTATCTGAACACAGCATATATATTAGCCACTGACCTCTTTCACTGTGCTGTGCTCCTGACCTGATCTCGACCTTTGTGCTTTAGCAATGTGACTGATAACGCTCCTAATGTAACATATTTTCTCCAGGCTGTGCGTATTGTCTCTAACCTTACTCATACAGAAGATGGTCAGGCTGAGAGCAGGGTTGTGGCTCCATGGCTGAGCCTGGCGCTGGTATTCTGCTCTAATCCAATCAATGCATTGACATTTCCGATATGACCCGGCCCAGTGGAGTCTAAACCAATCAGGATGCACTGGTCACCAACTGTGAGGGCGTTGTGAGAAGACGGGGTCAGACGGAGAGCGTGGATTTGTTTTTCTCCCTTTCCAAACTCAAAGCTGAACAGTCAGAGTACTTCATCTCTCTGATTGCTTCATAGAATTAGCCCTGTGAAGCATTGTTTGTTTTCATATAACTATTAGCCTGAAGTTCTAATACACAGTGGGATATGGGAGGGCAGACTAATGTTTGTGAGAATATACTGGATAGTGGCCCAGCTTCTTTTGTGCCCTGTAGTTTTTGTTTTTCTGTGTTGGAAAGAGAGCGAGAGTCTCCTGTGGGAACACTGCAGCACTGGCAGCTAGAACAGTAGCTCATATTGAGCTGTTGCAGAGTGTGTGTGTGTGTGTGTGTGTGTGTGTGTGTGTGTGTGTGTGTGTGTGTGTGTGTGTGTGTGTGTGTGTGTGTGTGTGTGCGTGTGTGCGTGTGTGCGTGTGCGTCACCCTATGCAGTAATGCCTACCTGCTCTGCTAGCCAGTTCCAGTTCAAGAATGACTTGAGCATTGCAGCAGTCAGGTTCTGCCTTACTGCACTCTCAATTATTTAATATCATGCCTTAAGCCTTGTGTCGATACATGCTAGTGTGTGTATGTTTATTTTAATTTTTTATTTTATTTCACCTTTTAGTTAGTTGAGAACAAGTTCTCATTTGCAACGGCGACCTGGCCAAGATAAAGCATAGCAATTCGACACATACAACAACACAGAGTTACACATGGAATAAACAAAACATACTGTCAATGATACAGTAGAAAAAGAAGTCTATATACAATGTGAGCAAATGAGGTGAGATAAGGGAGGTAAAGGCAAAACATAAGGCCATGGTGTCGAAGTAAATACAATATAGCAAGTAAAACACTGAAATGGTAGATTTGCAGTGGAAGAATGTGCAAAGTAGAAATAATGGGGTGCAATGGAGCAAAATAAATAAATAAATAAATACAGTAGGGGAAGAGGGAGTTGTTTGGGATAAATTATAGATGGGCTATGTACAGGTGCAGTAATCTGTGAGCTGCTCTGACAGCTGGTGCTTAAAGCTAGTGAGGGAGATAAGTGTTTCCAGCTTCAGAGATGTTTGCAGTTCGTTCCAGTCATTGGCAGCAGAGAACTGGAAGGAAAGACGACCAAAGGAGGAATTGGCTTTGGGGGTGACCAGTGAGATATACCTGCTGGAGCGCGTGCTACAGGTGGGTGCTGCTATGGTGACCAGCGAGCTGAGATAAAGCGGGGCTTTACCTAGCAGAGACTTGTAGATAACCTGTAGCCAGTGGGTTTGGCGACGAGTATGAAGTGAGCGCCAACCAACGAGAACGTACAGGTCGCAATGGTGGGTAGTTTATGGGGCTTTGGTGACAAAACGGATGGCACTGTGATAGACTGCATCCAGTTTGTTGAGTAGAGTGTTGGAGGCTATTTTATAGATGACATCACCAAAGTCGAGGATCGGTAGGATGGTCAGTTTTACGAGGGTATGTTTGGCAGCATGAGTGAAGGAGGCTTTATTGCGATATAGGAAGCCGATTCTAGATTTAATTTTGGATTGGAGATGCTTAATGTGATTCTGGAAAGAGAGTTTACAGTCTAACCAGACACCTAGGTATTTGTAGTTGTCCACGTATTCTAAGTCAGAGCCGTCCAGAGTAGTGATGCTGGACGGGCGAGCAGGTGCGGGCAGTGATCGGTTGAATAGCATGCATTTAGTTTTACTTGCGTTTAAGAGCAGTTGGAGGACACGGAAGGAGAGTTGTATGGCATTGAAGCTCGCCTGGACGTTAGTTAACACAGTGTCCAAAGAAGGGCCAGAAGTATATAGAATGGTGTCGTCTGCATAAACGTGTATCAGAGAATCACCAGGAGCAAGAGCAACATCATTGATGTATACAGAGAAGAGAGACGGCCAGAGGATTGAACCCTATGCCACCTCCATAGAGACTGCCAGAGGTCCGGACAACAGGCCCTCCGATTTGACACACTGAACTCTATCAGAGAAGTAGTTGGTAAACCAGGCGAAGCAATCATTTGAGAAACCAAGGCTGTCGAGTCTGCGTGTGTTTATGTATGTATGTACGTGTGTGTGTGTGTGTGTGTGTGTGTGTGTGTGTGTGTGTGTGTGTGTGTGTGTGTGTGTGTGTGTGTGTGTGTGTGTGTGTGTGTGTGTGTGTGTGTGTGTGTGTCGATACATGTTAATGATGCTGTGGCATGTGAAAGCAGCAGCCTGGTATGGTGCCACACAGCTAGCTGAAGGGTCATGGAGGTAAGACAAATAGCGAATAGCTACTGTACGAGATATACTCAATGCAAACACTGGTTCCCTCTATACAAAGAAGACGTACAGTAACAGCCCCCAAGCTGAGGTTGTTTCCCACCAACACTGAAATTAGAAGGGAAAGTTTCAGTGCTGTCTAGTTTTCTGGGTCAGAGTGAAGGGAAAACATTACAATATATTACATATACAATATTACAATATATTTCTTGTTCTATCCCCTCAAGAAAAATGGGAGATACAAGCATGTATGGAGTAAGTCGGGATATGTGTATGTGCATGCATGTGTGCGCGTGTGTGTGTGTGTGTAGTGTGTGTGCCACACATTCAAATAATAGCATCATTCTCCAAACACATAACTCCACAGCCCCTATCTGGAGCTCTCTCTCGTTAGTAACGCGGACAATCATGCCCTAATGATACGGCAAGAACCCAAATAGAAACCATGGGAACAAGGCATATTTCAACCCAATTAAGCACCAGCAAATACAATTGTCACGCAATCAGGCTGTAACAGAGAGAGAGCCTGTGTTTACTATTGACCTAATATGTGGAGAGATGGAGACGGCGATGCAACCAACCACACAACCACTTCGCTTCTCTTCTCTGAGAGCTACAGATTTCCCTGGCTGACACCCACACGGCGCTTGAAGTAAAGATACTGTCGAAATGTAAACAGGATTTTTTTTTTTATTCGAGGTTTAACTACCCACAGAAAAAGGTGTGAGTACCACAGACCTGACATAAAAGCCCCGTCCCTTCCTCACATTGTCCAACGCTGTGTTGTTTATCCGTGAATAAATGTCACACTTTGTCGCTTCTCTCTGACTATTGCCCTTCCTATGAAGTCTGCTTCTCTCATTCCAACCACAATAATCAGCCTGTCGGTCTGTTCTCCAGGGGAGAGCTGCCGAAACCTTCTCACTGAAGCGCTGCAGTTCAAGGCCGACCGCGGTACTGCAGGCTGTTGTGTCCACAAAGCAGGATTACTCACTATAGTCAATAGGAAAATGGCAATGTTCCTGGTCAATATTTGTGGGAAAAATAAAGAAAATTGAAGACAATCATGGAACCAATAATTACTTCTATTACACCAGATGTATGTCCTGATGATTTTAAAATCAGAAGAAGTTGTAAGGATAATTTAGTTGCCACTGGCAGCCTGCGGTATCCTGGTCGACCTTCAACTTGAGATACTCAATGAGAGGGGGCAGTCGTTCTCCCCTGGTCGCAGCCTGCATTGTCTTCCTGGAGTAACCCAAACTCTGCATGTTATGTCTTGAGAATCCCCCCCCCCCCCCCCCCCCCCCATTGAGACACCATCTTAGTTAGCTAAAACCGACTTCCTGATCTTCAAATGTGCCAATGAGACTTTACAAAGGAATGAATGATGTGACATCATCGATGGCTTCGTCCATTTGTATATACTGCCTATGGCTGAGGCACACATGACCTCATAGAGCCATAGTGGCTCCACGCACCAGCAGTCAAACCCATAATTGTATGGGGAAGTTTAAGATTCTAAACCCCAAAAAACATCCAAACTGGCAATATTCAAATGATTCCACGTAACCTTCTTATGGTGGTCTGTGGTTTGTTTGTTGAACGGTATGAGTACAGCCGCTCATCCTTGGCTGAAAGATACAGTACGACGGTGAACAAAACATTTTTGCGGAGGCTGATTACTTGAACTGCTACTGCATCTAGTCTATTGTGTTTAAATGTTGTGGAGAGCGAGCGAGAGAGAGAGAATGAGAGAAAGAGATAGAGAGAGAGAGAGCTGTCAGAGGTTAGGTAGTGTGGGGGAGTTAAACTGTGGCTGTGCTGCTACAGGGCCTGTCGTCTGGGTTTGTTTCCTACACTAATCACTGTGTGGGTACACACACACACACACACACACACACACACACACACACACACACACACACACACACACACACACACACACACACACACACACACACACACACACACACACACACACACACACACACACACACACACACACACACACACACAGACACACACACACACACACACACACACACACACGCATGTGCATACACTCGCGCACACACATCTGTGGAGAGCAGATCGGTCATCGCGTGCTCACCCTCCTCTGCACTGCTATTACTGGAGTGTGAGGTTCAGGTCGTTCTGGACAGAAACAAGAGGGTATGGTTTTAACCTCAGACATACTGACACACACACATTCCAATGAGTAGTTTGGTTCTGCTCCTCTCTCATGAATGATGCTGTCCTAGCTGAACCGAGGACAGTCAGGAAACACAACCAGAGAACATAGAAATGGAGCAGCAGGTGGGAGTAGACTACCAAAAGCATTGTGGAATTAGCTAGCTGATGCTGAAGCTATTTTGTGTGTAAATTCAGAATATCGGTACTGTATTAAAGGTCTTCAAGTCCCGAGGGTCAAAACGTTGTCTATAAAGCACATGGGTGCAAAGATTGCAGTGTGCTATGTATTCCTTACCTTTTACAGGTTATGTAATCACTTGAATAGAGTCTTTGGCAGCAGTACACACACACTTACACAATCCAACCGATTAATGGACTGCTGAATGTATATTTTTTTCTCTTGCTTTTTTCTACTCTTCCAATATTATGTCTATCTCTGACAAGCTACCCAGGAAAGGGCTGAAAATAGCCCATATTAATATATGTAGCCTTAGAAATAAGGTTCATGAAATCAATAACTTGCTAACATCAGATACCACTCATATACACAGTATACAAATGATATCTGATGTTAGTAAGCTATTGATTTCATGAACCTTATTTCTAAGGCTACCTATATGAATATGGGCTAGTTTCAGCCCTTTCCTTTCCTATTAGTATCCATTTCTGAGACTCACGTAGATAATATAGCAGTAGCAATACATTTTTACGTTTGACATTTTTTGTCATTTAGCAGACACTATTATCCAGAGCAACTTACAGGAGCAATTAGGGCTAAGTGCCTTAGCTCAAGGGCACATTGACACATTTTTCACCTAGTTGGCTTGTGGATTCAACCCAGCATCCTTTTGATTACTGGCCCAATGCTCTTAACCACTAGGCTACCTGCCACAATACAAGCATACAACATTTATATAGAAGAGACAGGAATGCTTATGGGGGAGGTGTTGCCGTATTCAGAGCCATATCCCTGTAATGCTTAGAGAATCTATTTTGTCAAGTGTTATTGAAGTGTTGTGGTTGCAGGTTCACCTGGCACATCTAAAGCCTTTTCTTTTGGGGTGTTGCTATAGGCCACCAAGTGCTAACAGTGAGTATCTAAATAATATGTGTGAAATACATACCACCCTACATCCGACTGCTGGCTTTATACTGAAGCTAAGCAGGGTTGGTCCTGGTCAGTCCCTGGATGAGAGACCAGATGTTGTTGGAAGTGGTGTTGGAGGACCAGTAGGAGGCACTCTTTGGGGACTGTCCTCTGTAGGGTACTGTCTCTCAGATGGGACATTAAACTGGTGTTCTGACTCTCTGTGATCACTAAAGATCCCATGGTATTTGTTGTAAGAGTAGGGGTGCTAACCCCAGTGTCCTAGCTAAATTCCCAATCTGGCCATCATGGACACCTAATCATTCCCAGTTTACAATTGGCTCATTCATCCCCTCTCCCCGTAATTATTCCCCAGCTTGTTGCTGTTCATGAAAATGTGTTCTCAGTCAACTTACCTGATAAAATAAGGGTTAAATAAAAAAATACTTGATACTGTCAGAACTCAGGATAAGATGCAGACAGCTAGAGTCACAGATGTTAATTGGCCCAAACAGGGGGCAGGCAAAAGACAGGTCAAAGGCAGGTAGAGGTCTGTAATCCAGGGGTGGTCAGAACCGGGGAAACTATTGAACAGAACTTGAGAATGCAGGGAGATGGGAAGATACGCTGGGAAGACCTGACAAGACAAACAGAGAACACAGGTATAAATACACTAGAGATAATGAGGAAGATGGGTGATACCTGGAAGGGGGAGGAGACAAGCCCAGAGAAACAGATCAGGGTGTGACAGTACCCCCCCCCCCCCCCCTCTAGAGGTGCCACCTGACGTCCTACCTGGGCGCATACCTGGTTGACTGGGGTGCCGGTGTTGGAAATAGGAGACAAAAGGCTGTGAGAGAGAGGTTTAATCCTAGACACATGAAAAGTGGGATAAATACAGAGGGTAAGGTGCAACAGAAGACGAACAGCAGAGGGGCTGATGATCTTGGAGATGGGGACAGGGCCGATAAAGCAGGGGGAAAGTTTGCTGGGACTCCACCCGGAGGGGCAGATCTCGGGTGGACAGCCATACCTTCTGCCCGAGACGATACCGGGGTCTGGTGGCGGTCCTCTTATTGCCAATACCTGGAGGTGGTCTTGAGAAGAGCCGACCGGGCTCTCTTCCAGGTACGGTGACAGCGGCGCACAAACATCTGGGCCGAGGGTATGCCTGAATATTGATTGGCTTTCATCAAGCTGTCCGCTCAAGAGGAAGCTTCTCACTGTAATCAGTGCCTGTAATCTGGTTCAGGTTATTAATCAACCTACAAGAGTGTTTACAAACACTACAGGAACAAGATCATCCACATGTATTGATAAAATATTTACTAATAGTGTAGAACTGTGTTCTAAAGCTGTATCCGTACCCATTGGATGCCGTGATCACAATATAGTGGCTATATCCAGGAAAGCCAAAGTTCCAAAAGCTGGGCCAAAAATAGTGTATAAGAGATCATACAAAAGATTTTGATGAGTGGATGATGTTAAAAATATTTGTTGGTCTGATGTAATTATAAGAAGTATCCAGATGCTGCACTTGATGGATTTATGAAATTGTTTCTTCCAACTATTGATAAACATGCACTTGTTAATTAAGAAACTGACTGTTAGAACTGTTAAGGCTCCATGGATTGAAAAACTGTGTGGTTGAAAGAGATGGGGTAAAAGGAGTGGCTAATAAGCCTGGTTATACATCTGACTGGCTGACTTACTGCAAATAGAGAAATTATGCGACTAAACTCAACAAAAATAAAAAATAAACTGTATCATGAAGCCAAGATCAATGATATAAAGAATTATGAAAACGTTCAATGAAATTATGAGTAGAAAGACAAATTCAACTCTATCTTTCATCGAATTAGATGGCTTATTCATCACATAACCATTTGAGGTTGCCAATTATTTAAATGATTCTTTCATTGGCAAAGTGGACAAACTTAGGCAGGAAATGCCAACAACGAACAGTGAGCCATCGTACTCATGCATAAAACAAACAAATAATGAAAGAAAAGCATTTAGAATTAGAATTTTGTAAAGTTCATGTGGAAAAAATATTGTTATCGATCATGACAAACCTCCTGGCATTGACAACTTAGATGGAAAGCTACTGAGGATGGTAGCTGACTATCACCACTCCTATCTGTCATATTTTTAATCTGAGCCTTGAGGAAAGTCTTTGTCCACAGGCCTGGAGGGAAGCCAAAGTCATTCTGCTAGCCAAGCATGGTAAAGCAGCCTTTACTGGTTCTAACAGAAGACCGATTAGCTTGCTGTCACCTCTTAGCTGGTAATGAATGGTGTGACTGTTGAGCAAGTTGAGGAGAATAAATGACTTGGTGTTACCTTAGATTGTAAACTTCCATGGTCAAAACATATAGATTCAATGGTTGTAAAGATGGGGAGAGAAAGCAAGTCCCACAAAGCAAGTCCTGCAGGCTCTAGTTTTATCTTCTCTTGATTATTGTCCAGTCATGTGGTCCAGTGCTGCATAGAAAGACCTACAGAAGTTAAGCTGCAGCTGGCCCAGATCAGAGCGGCACGTCTTGCTCTTCATTGAAATCAGAGGGATAATATTAATACGATGCATGCCAGTCTCTCTTGGCTGAGAGTTGAGGAAATTGAGGAAAGACTGACTGCGTCACCTCCTGTTTTTATAAGAAACATTCAAGTGTTGGAAACTGTTTGCATAGCACTGACACACACACTTACCCCACCACACATGCCACCAGGGATCTTTTCACAGTCTCCAGGTCCACAACAAATTCAAGGAAACAGAGTATAATACAGAGCCATGAGTGCATGGAACTCCCTTCCATCTTATAAAGCGCAAGTGAACAGCAAACCTGGTTTCAAAAAACAAATAAAGGAACACCTCATGGCACAACGCCTCTCCCCCATGTGACCTACTTGTTGTGTACGTACAGTGGGACAAAAAAGTATTTAGTCAGCCACCAATTGTGCAAGTTCTCCCACTTAAAAAGATGAGAGAGGCCTGTAATTTGATACTTATACTTATGGAAAATACTTATTTTCCACCATAATTTGCAAATAAATTCATTAAAAATCCTACAATGTGATTTTCTGGATTTTTAAAAATAATTTTGTCTGTCATAGTTGAAGTGTACCTATGATGAAAATTACAGGCCTCTCTCATCTTTTTAAGTGGGAGAGCTTGCACAATTGGTGGCTGACTAAATACTTTTTTTGCCCCACTGTATGTACTGACATGTATGTGTAACTGATAGATGCACACATACACTACATGTTCATGTTTATTAATGTATGTAAATTGCAAAGTATTTTGTCTGTAATGTCTTTTTTTGTTATGTGTCGGACCCCAGTAAGACTAGCTGTCACCCTTGTCGTCGGCTAATGGGGATCCTAATAAATCAAAACCACCCCCAGGAGCCTGGCCTTTCTACCCTCCGCCCAGATCGAGACATGACCCGGCGTAATTGTTCCTCTCTAATTAAATCAAATGAACACAGCTCTTTCCTTGTTATCAGCATGTAGTTTTATTCACACTCACTACAATGGATAATCCCTGTATGCTACAGGTACTAAGACGTAGGGTACAGCTCTATTATAGCCCTCTTCACACGACGGACAGACATACTTTTAGTGGTTCTCAAACCTCTCCCCGGGACCCCTATACGCTTCACAATTTTGTTGTATCCCTGAATTAGCTCACCTGATTCACCTAATGAATGGCTTGAAACTTAGTTGACAAGTTGAATCAGGTATGCTACCTCTGGAATAGATCAAATGCATGGAACGGCTGGGCGTCCCCGAGGAGAGGTTTGAAAAATCATTGCAAAGAGGAAGCATAAGGAATGAGGATCAATTGCTTTTACCTAGACAGACAGACAGACAGAGACACACACAGACAGACAGACTTTCAATTATTTCCACAGCACATCATACAAGCAGGATGAAGGTAACATCACTCAGACAAGAAGAACCAGACCTGATGCGCCTCTCAGTCTGTACCAGTTTAGATTCCCCAACGCTGTCTGGACGTCTAACAGAGATCCACAGCCTTTGTCTGTCTAAACTCTAGGTGAGTCCTGGGAATTTATACATCAGAGATTTGGACGGTTTGCTGTGATCGATGGATCTCTAATGGTGGAGCTGCGTGATTAATCATCAGGCTCATTACCGCAGTGCCAGCCAGAAATCACAAGCTAACCATGCCAGAAGTAAAACGAAACTCTTATTGTGTGTGTGTCTCTGTGTGTGTGTGTGTCTCTGTGTGTGTGTGTGTGTGTGTGCGTGTGAGATCGATCGTTTTCCACAAAGCCTTTAAAAAAAGATGCAAAGAGAGATGGCCCATGATTGGCCTTTGTGATGTGACGCTTTCCTTATTTGGGACAGGAGCCAACTGCAATCGTCTCGGTTGGGAATGAAGGCTTTTTAGCTTGTTGAAGGTCAGATGATAAGAGGTTGATTGAAAGTGCTAAATGCCGCTCTTTTAGGAGAGTCAAGACACCATTCAAGTCATCCGTAATGTTATGTTTGCTTTACCAGCCACAGGTCAATCCTACTCTTTGTCATTTTGGCAACACATAATTGTGTGTCTGTGTGTGCGTGTAAGCGTGCGTGCCTGCGTAACGGCGTGAGTGTCTGCCATGGCCATTTCGGATCCAAAATGGATGGTCAAATATAAAACTCCCTGTCATCGTAGAGTTGGCACCGCGTGAGATGATAATGTTATTCTGTTATTGATCACAGCAGAGATCCATTAGGCTCTCCCTCTAAGAGAAACAAAGTAGGGTGGAGAATGTGTGTGGATCCCAAATGGCACCCTACTCCCTATATAGTGCTGGGCACTGGTCAAAAGTAGTGCACTGTGTCGGGAATAGGGTGCCACTTGGGACGCATCCTGTGTCTGATACGATGCAATGCGGCGTCTTTATCGAGCTGTTGCTCTGTAGACAACTGATTAAGTATCCTATTTGGAGGGCCACAGACAAAACGCTTTACCCCTGGTAGTTATCAAAGGTGGTGTACATCAAGAGTAAATGGACCCGAGTAAAAACACTTGATCTCTAGAGCTGTAATAGAAGTCTGATAGTTTTGTTGAGGAATCTAGTGTCTATAGTTCGGACTTTGGTTTGCCCAATTAAGTTATCCAATATGTCTGGGGATAGGGACCTGATCTTCTGTGGCCTTAAAGAGAACATTACAGCAACTTTATTTTAGAAAAGGACTATTGTGGGGAATCAGTTAGTAAAGCAGAGGTTCACTTCACTCTAATTTCCTCACACACTCCCATTTCCTCGTAAGAAACCTTGCCTAACAGCTAACTTTGTGAGTTCCTAAGCTGTTGAAATAAACCATTCTGGCTCCATTTCTTATGACATATAATTTTTTCATAAGACTCTCATCAACTCCTGTGTTGGAGCAGAATGGCTCTGGGTGGAAGTGTGATGAATAGTCAAACAGGATGTTGAATGGGATGAATATTTGCAATATTTAGACTTCCTATAGAGCTGTGTATGAGGCAAGTGCAGCTGTGACGCATGCACACACACACACACACACACACACATCCACACACACACACACACACAAACATGCCCCCCCCGCCCAACCCCCCCCCCCCCCCCCACACACACACATACACACACACACACACACACACACACACACACTGTTACGTCCGTTGTTGGAATGAGACCAAGGTGCAGCGTGGTAGGCGTTAATTTTTCTTTATTACAAATGACACCGAAAAACAACAAAATACAAAAACGAACGTAAAGCTATATGCAGTGCAGAAAGCAACTACACACAAACAAGATCCCACAACTGAAGGTAGAAAAAAGGGCTGCCTAAGTATGATCCCCAATCAGAAACAACGATAAACAGCTGCCTCTGATTGGGAACCATACTAGGCCAACAAAGAAATAGAAACATAGATTTGCCCACCCAAGTCACACCCTGACCTAACCAAATAGAGAATAAAAAAGGCTCTCTAAGGTCAGGGTGTGACACACACACACACACACACACACACACACACACACACACACACACACACACACACACACACACACACACACACACACACACACACACACACACACACACACACACACACACACACACACACACACACACACACTTGTAACAGGTAACCAGCAGGTTAACACGTTCAATATGACATTTTAATTCCATCTGACTCTTAATACAAATACAATAGCTTAGATAATCTACACTCTTTCAATGAATACATTATGTTTAATTGGCTCCTATAGCCATGCCATGTGGTGGGTTAATAAATGTGACTGTTTGATTGCAGAGCAGAGGCTCCACTGCAAACAATGCCATGTGCTCAGAGTTAATGAGGTATGAAATCAAAACCATTTGAGCATGATTGTACCATTCAACCGAACCTGGCCATGCTTTATACTAAGTAACAATGTTCCTCACTGTGATCTTATTAAACTGGCCTATGGATGCCTTATACGAAACTATGCATAGATCTGGAATGAAACAAGCTGTCTGTGAGTGGGAGTGGGAGGAGAGAGAGAGGCGAGGAGGAGGGTGAGGAGACAGGGAAAGGTCATGTTGAGCGGAGCCTGCCAGGAACATCTAGGCCTATACTCCACAGGAAGAAACACATACATCTTGGAAGCAAATATTCGTCATTTGTTTACATGATGTCGGAGATCACTAAGGGAAATTCCAACCTGTCTCCAGCACATCATGTTGCTATGCACACTTCTTTCAAAATATATTAAGAACCTGAAAATAACATAAGCATGTGATGTGATATGCCATGGTAGAGAGCCCTGTGGCAATGTAATATGCTGTATGTTATTTCCATCACCCCAATGATGGGATGAAACCTATGCCGACTGGTATACTCAGTGAGGTATCTCACATCATCACTAAAGCCATCCATCTCAGCAGTGAGTGGTGTGGAACCTGCCGTGTTTCACTCAGATGGGGCTAAAGGATAGGTTCTTTCATGCTGTGCTGCTCTGTCTATAAATACATTCACTCAACCTCCTTGAGAAGGAAGGAGCGCTCACTTTGCAGGTGCTGCCTCTCCTCTTCATACAGCTCCGAATACTGTTGACCAGGGCCCATAGCGCTGTGGTCAAACGCAGTGCACTATATAGGGAAGAGGGTGTCATTTGGGACACAGCCCTTGTGTGGGTGCCAAGATAGTCACAGAATCTGGAGCAAATACAGTTTAAATTCGCGAAGGAGAGCACTGCGTTAGAAAAACCTAACCAAACCATACTCCTGCCACGGTGGGGTGTAAAAATAGCATTGTGCAAGTAAGTGATTCAGAAATGCGGTATGACATGATTCACAACAACGTATCACGTCACACTCCAATACGCAATGTAAAGGCTTATGTCTTCTTGACATTAACCATCTTGACTCACGTTTCTTCTACCAAACAGCAGAGTGAGTTTTGTTGTGGGGCATAGCTAGCTTTCACAACTCTAATATCCCCTCCAGGCATTTGCAAAATCGAAATGTTTCATTGCTCATAAAATATAAGCCTCTGCAGTCCCCATCATGGTATTTTTAACCAAGGCTAAAAATAATGAAAAATTAAAATTACTATAATATATGATTGTATAAATACTATAGGATACATTTACTGTAGTGTTGCAGAGATGACAGTAGTGTTTTTTTCAGACTGTAGTACAGTATATACAGTACTATAGTAATTACTGTAGTGTTTTTGCGGACTGTAGTACATTGTAGTATTTACTGTAGTATTTTTGCAGACATTACCTTAGTATTTACTAAAGCGTTTATGTTTTATTATCTTTGACATACAGTGCCTTTGAAAAGTATTCAGACCCCTTAACTTTTTCCACATTTTGTTACATTACAGCCTTATTCTAAAATGGATTAAATTGTTAAATTGTTTTTCCCCCACATCAATCTACACACAATACCCCATAATGACAAAGCAAACACAGCTTTTTAGAAATTTTTGCAAATGTATAAAAAATGTAAAACGGAAATATCATATTTCCATACATAGTATTCAGACCATTTGGTACTTTGTTGAAGCACCTTTGGCAAAGATTAAAGCCTCGAGTCTTCTTGGGTATGAAACTACAATCTTGGCACACCTGTATTTGGGGAGTTTCTCCCATTCTTCTCTGCAGATCCTCTCAAGCTCTGTCAGGTTGGATGGGAAGTGTCGCTGCACAGCTATTTTCAGGTCTCTCCAGAGTTGTCCAGGCTCTGGTTGGACCACTCAGGTACATTTAGAGACTTGATCCGAAGCCACTCCTGCTGTCTTGAAGCCAGTCTTGGCTGTGTGCTTAGGGTCGCTGTCCTGTTGGAAGGTGAACCTTTGCCCCAGTCTGAGGTCCTGAGTGCTCTGGAGCAGGTTTTCACCAAGGATCTCTGTACTTTGCTCCGTTCATCTTGAAAAAGGGGGGGTCTGAATACTTTCCGAATGCACTGTAGCAGTGGGGGCTTTCAGAAATACTGAAAGGGCAAATTTTCCATAACCTGTACAATAGGTAGGTAGGACTGAGTTCTGAACAGATCGTTCAGAGCTTATGCTATTTTCTATAACCTGTAGAGAACACAAAATATGATCTACATTTCGCATGTAGGTTTCTCACTTATGAGTGGCAAAAATTGGGATATGGGGGAGGGGAATGGGCAGGGTAAGTGCAAATTAAAAACTGTAGTATATACTATAGTGTATACTGTAGTGTTTTTGCGGCCTGTAGTATATTGTATTATTTACTATAGTATTCTACACTATATTACAACTTTTTATATTAAGTACTACACATTGAGGGATACTACAGTTTGTAGTATACTATTCTACAATACAATACAGTTACCTACATAATTCTATAGTAAGTTCTGTACTTTCTGTAGTAAATTGTCATATTTTTTTATGTGGGGGGGGAGTTGAACGCATCAGTCAAAACCAATTCATCTCAGACTGCTGTAACACTCTCCAAGTGCTGCTCTAGGTGGAATTATGATGAACCTACAGCATCTTGGTCATGAGGATTGAGTCTGTCATGTACACAAAGTCCAAACTGTTCCTGCCAACCCTCTTGTCATGTGCCTGTATGGCATAGTGAAGAGTGCTTAAATAAAGATTGCTGCATAAACTCATACCTTCTGTCTTTTTTATGCTTCTGCATTTATTGCATAATAAACAAACTACTTTTTCTGAGCCTTTTCCAATCTACAGCTTTGGGGTAGAAAGGCAGAGTGTTGAATTGTCTTTATTCATGCAGAATCCCATAGAAACACATATAAAGTGAAATACTTAAGCATTGATAAATCATGTGAGTAGAGCATTACAAGTGTTACGTACACTCTGGGACCATGGTCTACCTTAAGTGCACACCATCATTCACCAACGCTGGTCGTTCAGAGATAATCACCAATGATTTCCTTGATTAGTTGAATTAGGTGTTAGTGCAGGGTTGGAACAAAACCTGCACACCTTGTAGGTCTCCAGGACCACAGGCTGGTGACCACTGCTCTACTGTATCCTAGCACCAGGATACTGTTACAGAGCAGTGAAGGAAGTTATGTGACTGCTACATAGTTTGGCAGACCAATGACACCAAAAGCGTAATCTAAAATGCCTTGGCACTAGAAGCACACGTTGTGATGCTTCGACAGCTGTTGACCCTATGAAAATATATTAACTTGTTACTGTGCGGCACAGCTATGAAATAACATTACGATGTGTGGATGTTCATTAGATTTGACTTACCGCGTGTGTGAATGCATGTGTGCGTGCATGAGTGTGCGTGCGTGCGTGCGTGCGTGCGTGCGTGCGTGCGTGCGTGCGTGCGTGCGTGCGTGCGTGCGTGCGTGCGTGCGTGCGTGCGTGCGTGCGTGCGTGCGTGCGTGTGTACAGTATGCTAAAGCCCAGTCCCCGGCCAAGTCCCTCCTTGGCCTGAACAGAATGAGAGAGGGTAATCAAATTAGACCTCTATTTAATCCTCTCGCCCCCTTCCCTGTCCCTCCACTAACCCTATGAGGATAATTAGCGTTAGCTTGCTAAACCTACAACTTGCTGGAGATGTGTTACTCTGCTCGATGGAGGAGAGAGAGGAGGAGAGGGATAGAGAAGAGAAAAGGGGGAGTAAACAAGATAAATGACTAATGAAAGAGACAGAGATAGAGCGAGAGCAAGAGCGAGACAGAGACAGAGATTGAGACAGAAAGACCAAAGTGAGAGAGAGAAATAGAGCGAGAGGGAGGGTTGTGAGAGGGTTCTGAAAAGACTGACGACCGTGAGTCTGCTACCTCAGGGCTAAGGCTGCCAGCCATCACGTCTGGCGGGGAGCTATTTGTTTATTTCCTTTTCTTTGTTTGTTTCTGTTTGTTTTCCCAGATCCAATTGTACAGAGCGGGAGGGGGGCAGAGAGCGGGGGAGAGAACGAGGAAGAGAGAGAGATAGAGAGTTGGTTGCATGGGCTCAGGGACGATATCATTCACCTGAAAGATCGGGCACAAACATCCAAACAGCCTCAGCCTCTGCATGACTTCAGCTCACCAGGAGGAGCCATCTTCTGGCTGGCTGAAAGCAGATAAATAGATCAATAAAGAAATAAAAAACCATGCAACCAAAACCAGACAAAATAAGCTTTACTTCAACCTTTCTGAAAATGATTTGTTTTCTTTTTTGATAGGGCACAGAATCCCTATCAAGTTCTCACCCTCCTGCTCTCTGGGCAGTGGGCATTGATCGTTGGCATAGCATGCGGTGCAGAGTCATCCAAAGATGGCAAGGGGCCTCTACTCTGTATGGGTGAGAGGGCCCTGGGCCTCGCACATTCTTTTCCTTTCCTGGCTCTACTTCTGATTCGGTCCCTTTGTTGCCCCTGAGTGCCTCGATTACCTCCACTGTGTTCAGTCAGCGGGTGTTGAGTTATCGGAGCTGTTTCGTTTGCTCTACTGGTTCACAGCCCTGATAGCCTACGTCCCAAATCACAGTCTATTCCCTTTATAGTGCACTAGGGCTCTGGTCAAAAGTAGTCCACTATATAGGGAATCAGGTGGCATTTAGGACGCACCCAGTCTGCAGTCTCAGATGGATAGAGATGAAGCCTGCCAGCTGGGGACTTCCTGTTCATGCAGGCCATCTCCCGCTGAGCTCAAAGCCCAACTAGAGGTCCGTGGCCGGCGCAGAGTGCTGACAGACCCGACCCTGGGACGGCACTGCCATGGAGCTTCACGCTGAGTAGGAGGTGTGGCGATCAGAGGGGGTCCTGTGGTTCAACATTAAATAGACATGCCAGAAAGGACACCCCAAGAATATCATCAGAACTTTAGCATTCACATTATGAGCTATTCATTCCTAATCAATGCAAGGGTTAGGATCCTGGTTGAGGTGGCTAAGTTTAGGGTTGGTGGTTAAACAGTTCTATTCAGTCCTTTCTACAATGGGCATAGTGCCAATGTTAGTACCAATGTACATTATGTGCTCTCTATCCAGATTAGTGATGACCATCCAGGGTCCTACTGGACCCCATGCGGAGAGGAGAGGGACACTGTGGGAGTGTGACAGAATGGATTTGTGATTTCCTGAAGCCTCACACCAGCTTGCTATACTGAGTCAGTATGGACAGTCTGCTTTACTGACTTGGCATCTGGCAGCTCTACTCTTCAGCTATGATGGTAGAGTGACAACATCCACACTGATAGCCGGGATGACATTATCGCTGATTGATGATCACAATTGTGCCTTTTGATTGAGCCATGTTTTTTTGGGGCAGCTTTGACATGGCAATGAAGCATTAAAGGGATACTTTGGTATTTTGGCCCTTATTTACTTTCCCAGAGTCAGATGAACTTGTGGATATCATTTTTATATCTCGAAGTGCAGTTTGAAGGAAATTGCTAACTAGCACTAGCACAATTGCTCGGTAGAGTTAACATAATGACTGGCATGCTAGCAGATACCCATAGCTAGCATGCTAGCAGATACCCATAGGCTTCCAGTCATTGCGCTAATGCTAGTTAGAATTGGCTCGCCAAACTACCTCTAACTTCCTTCATAATGGACAGAGACATAAAAATGGTATCCATTTGGCATCATTGCCAAAATCCTGAAGTATCCCTTTAACCACTGGAAATTAATAGCTAAACTTTAATAGGCCATTCCAATGCTGAAAATTGTATTACAGTTCTATTTCTTCCCTCCGTCTTAACTTCAACCTTTGACCCCTGACTTCTCTCCTCCCTCTCTCCATCCTTCAATCCCTGGTAGCGCAGGACAATGAGTGGGTGTCAAGATGAAACAATAGTTAGTATTACTCCTAGTACAAAAGACAGGTCTTAATGAAGAGAAAAGGAAACGGAGGCTGATTTAGACCGAAAGAGCGGGCGAGAGATGGAGAGACAACGAAGAGAGAGAGATAGATGAGTTATGTCATCACCTCAGGAGTTGGCCATGTATTCTGAATCCTGATTCTGTCCTGTAATTGGTCAGCATTAAACCACACGCAGTAGAGATTTCCCTATGGACATGCAGTAAAACTGTCTCCAACTCCTACGAGGCTATCATTAGATACAGTATATAAGACACAATAAACAAAAAAATATTCCATATCGCCATAATATCTATTATTTGAATGTTTCTTCCGCATTCCGTTCATTCAGCTGCGTCTCTACAGACGCGACAACCGAAGAGTGCTCTCGCTCCGTGCACCAAATGAATGCATTCAACATCTTCAAAGCATTTACTTTTTATGTTTAATACCTCGCCTTTTCACAGACGAGATCTAATTACGTTAATGGCTCGAGTGTACCTTCTTATTTAAGAGAAAAAACGAATGTCTAGCAGTTTCTCTACCGGTAACAAGAGTAATCACAGTCGTGTCACAAAAGTGGAAAATATGACCTAGGGAACAAGACAGAGAGATAGGGAAAGAGAGAGAGGCATTGCATTGAAGCTGTTCTGTGCCCTGCCAGACACACAAACTGGATTTTAGAGGGGAAGTGTGAAGGACTACACCATGCCGTGTGTCTGCGTGCATGTGCATGCCCGCGTGCTTGCTTGTGTGGCACGCATGTATATGTGTGTGCTGAAATAAATAGCAGCAAATGCCAAACACATCTCTGGTGAAATAAAGTGCAAATGCAGCCTCTCTCTCAGCTCTCTCATTACATTTCATGTCAGGTAATGGATCAGAGCTATTGATTCCTAATAACATGTAGGCTATCAGACATAAGTTATATAGTACCAGTCAAACGTTTGGACACACCTACTCTTTTAAGGGTTTTTCTTTATTTGTACTATTTTCTACATTGTACAATAATAGTGAAGACATCCAAACTATGAAACAACACATGGAATCATGTAGTAACCAAAAAAGTGTTTTATAGTTTAGATTCTTCAAAGTAGCCACCCTTTTACTTGATGACAGCTCTGCACACTATTGGCATTCTCTCAACCAGCTTCACCTGGAATGCTTTTCCAACAGAAAAGATAGAAAGAGAAAAAGGAAGGGAGCAAGGTTCCTGGAAAATTGAGTTGACAAGAGATTGAGACACAATCCTATGTGTGTGTGTGTGTGTGTGTGTGTGTGTGTGTGTGTGTGTGTGTGTGTGTGTGTGTGTGTGTGTGTGTGTGTGTGTGTGTGTGTGTGTGTGTGTGTGTGTGTGTGTGTGTGTGTGTGTGAGATAGAGAGAGAGAGAAAGACAGACAGACAGACAGACAGACAGACAGACACAGACAGACAGACAGACAGACAGAGAGAGAGAGAGAGAGAGAGAGAGAGAGAGAGAGAGAGAGAGAGAGAGAGAGAGAGAGAGAGAGAGAGAGAGAGAGAGAGAGAGAGAAGGAAAGAGACACACAGAGAGAAAAATAGAGAGAGAAAGAGAGAGAAAGAGAGAAAAAGAGAGACAGAAAGAGAGAGAGACAGAGAGGGAGAGAGCGAGAGAGAGAGATAGACTTTTGACTTTTTGTCTTTCTTTAATCATACATCCTCATTTCATTAAAACCTCACCACTACATACTCACCTTGCCCTCTACCCCATGATACAAAACAACCCCACACATCACAATAACCAAAAAACCCACCACTTCTACAACCGTATATCTAACCCATCTTGCCCAGCTGTACAGACACACCATATCTACTGAAACACCTCCACACTTTTTATAAATTTATAGAACTAAAATTCCATCCTAAGGCGCGCAGAGACCATCCCATTAAATAATAGCAAAGGGTATGTTCTCCCCCCACCTTTGATCCTGTTCCTCCTTGGTAGACAAATTTCCAACTTTGCCTGAGCAAACAGCAAATTCAACAAAAAACATTTGGCCTTTTCCTTATTCGAATACCTGTACCTCATTATAAACATCCTGGCAGTAAACTCCACCCCCAACCTCTGACACAGACATTCCAACAAAGACATTAATGGCAATTTCCTGGCCATGATGCCATGATGCACAGTTTCACTCATAACACAGGAAAGGACACCCTTGCCCGACTCCCGACTCAACCCGTGCCAACCAGCTGTTAGTGGTCAGGGCTCCATGTAGAACCCTCCACTGGAGGTCCCGTGACCTCTTTTTTGTAGTTTGTAGAGCCCTCTCCATCTAAAACCCACCATACTCTCTGCACCACATACCCCCTGCCACTGATGTGCCTTCACTCCTGTTAGGCTCCTAATGTTCCTCACCTTAATGCAAAGGTTAAAGAGGGCTTTACCTCCCACCCCCTCAAACTCCCCCAGGCTCGTAGTGTTAAAATTGAATAAGTCCTCCAGACACCCTTGCCAGTCGCCAATCTCTGCCGTCACCTGCAATGGCGGAAACATTGGTGGCCCCTCTCCCTTTGGCCGCTCAAACACCCCCCCCCCCCCCTTACAGGCTCAGAGAGTGCCTCCTGGACCTCCCCCACGAATCTCTCCAGCAGCCTAAGAGATGTTAGTCCTGTTTGTTGTGCCAGGACTTCCGGGGTTTCCACCCCTCCTCGCCCAGCAGCCGCAGGTCACCCAGCCTTAGTAAACCTCTGCCATCAGTCGCATCTGTAGGGTGGCCGACTGAACCGATCTCAAAAGGATGGTTGGGTTGTGGAAGATCGGCTCCTCCCACACTCACAGCCCAGGCTCCACACCCCTTCTCGTGTGGGTCTTAGCAGCTGCCAGGCCCTCAGCACTGCAGAGTAAAAATCTGAGAGACCTGCTCTACCCAGCCTCTCCAGCCTCATGAGGAACAGCTGCCGGTCCAACCCTAATACGCCAGCTCTCCTCAGCAGCGCGCATGCTGGTTCCCTCCAGCTGACATCAGTAGAGTACAGCAGTCTCTGCGCCGCCTTTAGTCGGAATGCAGCCACCCTGCTCTCCAGTTCAACAAGGCCCTGTCCTCCTTTGAGTACGGACATATACAACACTACCACCTTCAGCCAGTGATGACCCGACCAGAAAAATTCCACCAGCCACCTGCAAGCAGAACGGCGGGGGGGGGTGTTGAAGACAGCCCGTTTATGCCACAGGGAAGATTCTGCCAGGTTGTTGATTATCAGCACCCTCCCTCTATATGACACTTGGGACAGGAGCCACCTCCACCTGGCCAGTATTGACACTACTGCCTGTGACAGCCTCTCCCAGTTCTTCCTGACCCACCTCCCCGAGCCCAGGTACACCCCCAAAATGTTAAGCCCTTTACAACCCACTGCAAACCATCTGGAAGCAGATCCCTCCATGTCCCACATAACAGAGCTTTGCTCTTGCCCCAGTTCACCTTAGCTGACGAAGCTCCCTCGTACACCTTCAGACTATTCTCTAGTGCATGCACATCCTGTCCATCCCTGACCATCACAGAAATGTAATCTGCATACGCTGACACTGCTATGCCTATCAACACACCCATGCCTGTCCAGCACACTCCCTGCAGTCTCCTGTGTAGCAGGCCCAAAAAAGGTTCAATGGCTAGTGTATATAACTTCCCCGATAGAGGGCATCCTTGTCTAATGCCCCGCCTCACCCAGACTGGCCTACTGAGCCCCCCTCCCTACTTGACCA
Source organism: Salvelinus fontinalis (assembly GCF_029448725.1). NCBI lineage: Eukaryota > Metazoa > Chordata > Actinopteri > Salmoniformes > Salmonidae > Salvelinus > Salvelinus fontinalis. The sequence goes on along the minus strand of NC_074675.1, from coordinate 26,782,046 downwards.
TACATGACGCCACAGCATACGACATCTTCACACAGGCCAAAAACCATTCACCAAACCGAAACACATACATCACATTAAACAGATACTCATGGTCCACTCTATCAAAATCCTTCTCTTCGTCTAAAGAGACCAGTCCAAAGTTCACATTAGAAACTCTCGACAAGTCCAACATGTCCCTGATTAAGCACAAGTTGTTTGCGATTGAGCGTCCCGGTACACAATATGTCTGTTCCTTGTGTACAATAGAGTCCAGATAAGACTTCAGTCTGTTAGCGAGGACCTTGTCAAATATCTTGACGTCCACACAGCAATGCCACAGGCCTCCAGTTCTTAAGTTCACACAAGTCCCCTTTCTTGGGCAGGAGAGTCAGAGCCACCCGACCATAGCTCATCGGCAACTCTCCTACCCCAACGCATTCACGCAACATGCAAAGTAAGTCCAGTCCAATTATTCCCCAGAAGTTTTTATAAAACTCCATTGGGAGTCTATCGACTCCTGGTGCACGGCCGGGGGACATCTGAGTTCAAATTAAATCAAATTGTATTGGTCACATACACGTGTTTAGCAGATGTTATTGCGGATGTAGCAAAATGCTTGTGTTTCAAGCTACAATGGTGTAGTAATATCTAACAAGTAATATCTAACAATTTCACAACAATAAACACAATAAACACAAATCTAAAGTAAAGGAATGGAATTAAGAATATATAAATATTTGGACGAGCAATGTCAGAGCGGCATAGACTAAGATAGAGTAAAATAGAATATAATACAGTATATACATATGAGATAAGTAATGTAAAATATGTTAACATTATTAAAGTGACTAATGTTCCGTTATTAAAGTGGACAGTGATTTCAAGTCTATCTATATAGGGCAGCAGCCTCTAATGTGCTAGTGATGGTTATTTTACAGTCTGATGGCCTTGAGATAGAATGCACCTGTACTGACCGCGCCTTCTGGATGATAGCGGGGTGAACAGGCAGTGGCTTGGGTGGTTGTTAACCTTGATGATCTTTTTGGCCTTCCTTTGACATCGGGTGCTGTAGGTGTCCTGGAGGGCAGGTAGTTTGCCCCCGGTGATGCGTTGGGCAGACCGCACCACCCTCTGGAAAGCCCTGCAGTTGTGGGTGGTGCAGTTGCCATACCAGGCAGAGATACAGCCCAACAGAATGCTCTCAATTGTGCATCTGTAATAGTTTGTGAGGGTTTCAGGTGACAAGCCAAATTTCTTCAGCCTCCTGAGGTTGAACAGGTGCTGTTGTGTCTTCTTCACCACACTATCTGTGTGGGTGGACCATTTCAGTTTATCATTGATGTGTACACCGAGGAACTTGAAGATTTCCACCTTCTCCACTGTGGTCCTGTCGATGTGGATAGGGGTGCTCCCTCTGCTGTTTCCTGAAGTCCACGATCAGCTCCTTTGTTTTGTTGACATTGGGTGAGAGGTTATTTTCCTAGCACCACGCTCCCAGGGCCCTCACCTCCTCCCTGTAGGGGGTCTCGTCATTGTTGGTAATCAGGCCTACTACTTTACTACTACTCTGCAAACTTGATGATTGAGTTGGAGGTGTGCGTGGCCACGCAGTCATTGGTGAACAGGGAGTACAGGAGAGGGCTGAGAACGCACCCTTGTGGGTCCCCAGTGTTGAGGATCAGTGAAGTGGAGGTGTTGTTTCCTACCTTCAACACCTGGGGTCAATCCGTCAGGAAGTCCAGAACCCAGTTGCACAGGTCGGGGTTCAGACCCAGGACCTGAAGCTTAATGATGAGCTTGGAGGGTACTATGGTGTTGAATGCTGTGCTATAGTCAATGAACAGCATTCTTTCATAGGTATTCCTCTTGCCCAGATGGGATACGGCAGTGTGCAGTGCAATGGCGATTGGCGATTGCATCGTCTGTGGATCTATTGGGGCGGTAAGCAAATTTAAGTGGGTATAGGGTGACAGGTAAGGTGGAGGTGATATGATCCTTGACTAGTCTCTCAAAGCACTTCATGATGACAAAAGTGAGTGCTACGGGGCGATAGTCATTTAGCTCAGTTACCTTCTTGAAGCATGTGGGGACAGCAATTGTCTGTTTGATTGCCTTACGGAGGGAAGAACTACACTGCTTGTATTCAGCCATCTTCACAGTCACCTTTCCATGGTTAAATGCAATGGTTACGGCCTCCAGTTCATGGGATAACAAGGGAATGTCCATTTCATCCCTCTGTGCCAGAGAGAGCTTAGGGATTTCTGCGAACAAAACCAGAACACACACAGGATCACAACATTCTGCCCTATACAACTCAGTATAAAACTCCACAGTCCGCTCCCGTATCTCCCCCACCACAGATGTCACCCGCCCATCTGACAGCCGTAGACAACGCATACTTTGGGATTTTGGCAATGAGTTCCTTATCTACTTCCCCAGAGTCAGATGAGCTTGTGGATATCATTTTTAGATCTCTAAGTGCAGTTTGAAGGAAGTTGCTAACTAAGGCGAGCGCAATTGCTAACTAGAGTTAGCATAATGACTGGAAGATACCCATCGCTAGCATGCTAGCAGATAGTCATAGCTAGCATGCTAGCAGATACCCATAAACGTTCAGTCATTGCGCTAATAATAGTTAGCATTGGCTCGCGAAACCATCTCTAACTTCCTTCATACTGGACAGAGACATAAAAATGGTATCCACAAGTTCATTTGACTCCAGGGAAGTAGATAAATGGCATCATTGCCAAAATCCCGAAGTATCCCTTTAACCACTGGGAATTAATAGCTAAACTTTT